>NC_069721.1:1808772-2083772 GCF_027358585.1 Pangasianodon hypophthalmus | reverse complement strand
ATATATATATGAAAAGACAAGTTATGTGTCATTAGGATACACACTTCAACTTCTTTTGAGTAGAGTGGAAAATTGCCTTATATTTTTCAAAATAATTTCCTTAAAATCTATGCTTTTTTCTATATTCAGAACAAAAAATCTCAGTTCTAGTTAGATGGCCTCCATTCATGAAATTTTACACATTTATTCTCATCCAAAACAAGTAGCTTATTACAGAAGAATTTACCAAAATGTTGATAATTGCTGGATTTGTGATAGGTTGTATACTGAAAAATGGCAAAAAAAAGAGAGAAATGTTATGACAGTGCTTGTTTTCTTGACCTAAACAAACTGTTCTGTTAAACTCTCTCTCTGAAAAGTGTGTTCAAATGACCATTTGAATTCTAACAACATCTAACAAAGACTAGATTTTTTGGATTTATGTATGCACATTTAATTAGATGAAGCCTTATTTGCATAAATAAATGTGTATTTTAAGATAAAGTTCCAGTACCAAAACTCTGTAAGAATATCAGAATATCAGCGACTGGCGAAGATCAATTGTGATATCTTATTGTTTTCAAAAACTCCCCTCTTCAGCTGTAATGTCTTGCCTTAAAGAAGAACCACAACCACAACTGCCGCAACTGTATGGGAACCAGATTCTGTTTCCTCAGAAAGTAAGATGAATACCACACCCTTGTGCATGTTTGTGGTGGGAACCAATGAACTAGAGGTTTTTGCATTTTGCAGAGAAAATCCTGAAGAGGACTACATCAAGTGGCGGAGTGAATCGTGGAGGAGATGTATTAGGGAGGCATATACAAGCCAAGGAACCACACATGGCCTTGAGACGCAAGACAGCCGACTACGTGTATACACCCAAAGGTTTTGCAACTGGCTGTAAGAAGTCAGCTGACCAGAACTATAATGCTAGTCCAGCTCTTACATACTCGCACATCATACTCCACCCTCTGGTTCCCAGAGGAACAAGCAGGGAGTCCTGAAAAGCTGCCAAGTCATGATTCCTGAGCCAAGGACCAAGACCAGGACAATGAGGGTTAAGGCGTGGGGGCATGAGCCAGAGAGCCCCTGTGGAAACAAAAGCATAAAATCCAAAACTCCAGAGCTGAGGGAGGGGTGTATGGAACCTCACTGTGGCCAAGAACTATTAATATTCCTTGACAAGAGCATCAAGATGTGGAACAGATCACATGCTGCGCACCGGGTGCAGGGCAGTTTTTCCTGCGATTTCTCATGACGTGACGGATTTGAGCACAAACTTTTTCTTTAAGGAATAAGACATGACACTGTTTGGCGGAGATATGCGGAGATGTGATTCGTTGTATTTATTTGGCTTTCGGAAGGCATGGTGAAACAGATCAAACTGAGCAGAGAGACCAAGGCTGTCAACAAGCATAACTGAAAAGCTGATCTCATTAGGCAAGTTGGGCAGTTCTCTGCATGATATGTCCTGCATGAGAGTCCTCTGGCTGGACACACACACCAAGAAACCATGCAAGGTTCTCAATGGGATGCCAAGACAGCAGAGAAGGTTCTGACCAGATTTACCTTAACAATTCATGAGAGTTGCTGTGCTGATCTCACTGGGATCTAAAGCAAGGGGAGGAAGTATAAATAAATGTGCATGTGCACACACCCGGACATCGCCTCCCACTCCACAGGCCATTATATCTGAAGTTATATTTCTGCACCACCTGAGCAGCAAATCCAAGTCCTATTGGCTTTGGCCTCCACTTTCAGTTTCCCAGAGGAATTTGTAGGGGTCCTGGAAAGCTTCCGTGTCACACTGAGTCTGGAGCCAAGAATCAAGACCAGGACAATGGGAATGGAGTTCCAGGGACGCGAGCTTGGAGACCCCCTGTGGAAACAAAACTATAAACTCTGAAGCTCCAGAGCCAAGGGAGGGTCAGACAGAACCTTGCTGCATGCAGAAACAATTAATATTCCTTGACAAGAGTGGCGTAATACAGATCACAGCTGCATGGGGACAGTATTTGTCTGACTCGAGCTCGAGGGAAAAGAGCCCTGATACTGTAAATCACTGTTCCATTCAGTGGTAAACCGCAGAGTCAGCTCAGGTTTCAGAGTTATTCATTGAGATCACACTCCAAAACTGTAAACAAACAATCTCATTTGGGAAGCTGGACATTCTGTTTCCAAGTTTGCTCAACCGCGACCTTGGCCTAAGCTGCAATAACACTTTTTATCACTATGTGTATCCTAAACCATGGGTCAGTATTAAAATAAAAAATTGAAACATTACGGACACAAACAGTATGGATAACTTCCTTCCTCAATGTTTTCATGATTTTCATGATTTATTTCTCTTTGGAACTTTGACTCTGTGATTCTCACAAATCATACTTGATCATCAGAAAGACAGAAGAAAGTGCTTTTATTTTGGTTATTTTGTAGTTGGTCCAGGAGGCAGGTTTTTGTGTGTAGGGGACACAATTTCTTCTCAGATAGGGTCCACATCAACTCATTTTGCACAGTGAAGACATCAATTGGGCCTGAGACGGTTCATGCAACACCAAAAAAAAAAAAAAAAAAATGCCAGTGTCTATTAGTCATAAATTAAACACTGGAATTTATAAGCCATTTGGTGTTCATGGTGCCCCGAACCAAAGGCCAAGTTCTCAAAAGCCAAACCTCACAATGAGCAAGCGAGAGCATATTCTTATGCTAATCCCAGTAATTGTTCAGGTTCTTCTTCCCTGAGCTGGTAGGAGATGATTTAGGGTGACAGTGTTGCTTTAAGAGCTGCCTGTAGGGGGTGGAGGGGGATGTCGTAGATCACTACTCTCATTAATCAATTAACACGACCCCCTTCCAGCCACCTGTCCAACAGCATCGCTTAGCACAACATTCCAAAGCTTGACGATGAATCTAGATAATGCCAGAGCATTAATCGTCCCTGCTAGCACACTCTCTTTTCTTCTCTTAGCAGAAAATATAAAATGCAGAAGAGATGAAAAGTAATAATGTTTCCAGTTGAAAATGTATGTTGTTGAAAAATAATGAACCTATTCTTTTACAAAAGATGGAAATAAATGTCTTATTGAGCAATGCGAGCCAAAAAAAACAGTGGGGGGAAAACCCCCTAAGATCAGGAATGCACCAAAAGTGAAATCAATGCCAGAAAATAACTCACAAGAAAAAAAACATTTTTTAACTCTTTGTCACAAGAGTAACAAAGTCTCACACATTACAACTCATTTCAGCGGTAAGATTTAGAAGTAGTGGTTAATTTAAGCTGTTGTGCACGGCTCATTTCTGTCGCCTTCAGATAGTACCAGCGACTCGTTCACTGTTGCCAGATTGAGCAAGATTCCCTGCAGTCAGGCTGTTTTCAACGAACTTGACATAAGAAACATTGCCATTGGGCTTTTAAATATAATTTTTCTCTTCCAGGGGTCATTTATAGTAATCTGGATTTAAACTGCAATTTTGGGGCTGGAAAGAAAAGTTACTCTAAACTAGCTTGCTTTTTACATTGCATTCCCTGCACGATTTGCACAACATGTTTGTATCATTTTTGTGTACATCACATATTCTGCCACTATCTGATCCGTTTTATGGATAGTGGTTAAAGAAGCAAATTCCATGTTCACATATTATTTATTTTATTATCTTTGTTTGTCAATTAAATTTCTATCAAAAGCCAAATAAATGTTTATTCAGTGGCACTAAAAAATGTAAACTGATAAAATTCAGTTTTCTGAATTTTAGTGTCAGCCAAGAATCGTTCATGTTGGATCATTGTTATTTATTATCCCACACTTTTTAGCTACAGAAATGCTGACCATGATGGAAAGAACAGTGCTGGTGCCCAGACAGAGAAAGCGAGAGAGAGAGAGAGAGAGAGAGAGAGAGAGAAACAGACAGATGAGGTTCACGCCTCAGCATGATGTTGGCTAAGCATCAGGCAGTGAGCACGAGAAACCTCTGATGAGCTGACAATGCTGACATTGAAGGAATCCTCAAGGAATCCTATAGCAGATCACATCTGGAGTGAGAAAAACAGAGACTCGAGCAAGGAGAAAAAAAAAATCTCTTTAATATTTCATGATTTGATGTGTTCAGGGGTGAAAATAATATGAGTCTCAAATCTGACTCTGGCCAGATCAAATGTCCAGAAATGGTTAAACAAGTGGCTGAGAGCGATGGCAAGATATTTTTATGTGAATTACCCTCCTGACGAGACCCTCACAGCCAGACAGTCTCTTTTCAACAACCCCCTATTCTCTTTGAATAATAGTGCACTCGCCAGAAAACCACACTTCAGCCTTTGTGTAATTCAAAACCATTCTTTGAAATTGGCTGAAACGGGGTGCGATCCTCAAACACCCAGTGAGCAGACATGGAGACAGCAGATTTTTAATAAGGAAAGGCTCCAGGCTTCAAGTCTTCAGGCTTCAGGCTTTGAGTTCCTGGGAATGGTCAGTGGGTCTGCAAGAGAGATCCAGGTTTACAGTGCAGGAAGTTTAGGATAACTTAAAGGAGTGACGTATACTGCAGCTGTTGAGGAGCTGCAGTCTCATTTCCACCTGCAAGACGACTCGCCAAGAGGCCACGGTGCCCTCAATACTGTGGTCTTTACTTTCAAAACTGACTACACAACAAACAGCTGCAGACTCCAGATTCCCGCTTGCTGCCACAGCTGTGAATATGTTGCAATGCAACGCAACCTTTTGCAATTTCAGAAGTCTTATTTTAGGGATCATCAGAGTTTCTCCAATTACACAAAAGAGCTTAAGAGGTCTTGAAAACAACAGCTTTGGCAATCAGTGAACAACTCCCATTTCTTCATCGATCAACGAGTAATCTCCTCCCAAACAGAGTTTTCTACAATTGAAAGAAAACTCCACCGCCGAATCAGCAAACCCTTGGAGAATTCTTGCCCATACATACACCATTCCCAGCGATGGATTGTGTAAACTTCCGTCAACAATAGAGGCCACGCTTCTGTGCGCTACAAGTATTTTTCTTTACGAGAGAGAACTTGCAATCGTTGTGAAATGCCTTAAGATGTCAGCAGGGAGGAAAAAAATGGAAAAGAAAAAGCAATTCTGATGATGGCATTCTTGCTGTCCTCTGCTGTTTCTCGTCCAGCTAAAGTTATCTCTCCTGTGAGAAACTTAAACTGTGCAGCACTCTTGGGTCATGGGTCAGAACAAACAAAGCAATGCAAACCCAGCATTTAATTTAAAAAGAACTTGCCTTGTGAGTATGAAAACCATAATGTGGAGTCGAGAGAGCCGAACACAGATCCAAGCCAAACGCAAAAAACAAAGTACATTTGCATAACTCTTTGTTACTACAGGAAGTGAAGATATGAGGCATCTGGGGCCAAAAGCAAACAAAACGTGCTTTCTTATTTCTGCAAACCTACACCATGATACCATCAGGAATTTGAATATCTTACTGTTGCGTCATGCTGACTAATCTAAGATCGAATTCTCGACTGAATTTTGCTTGGTGAGGAAACAGATACCTGTTAACGACAACCTGAAATCAAAACTGTCCTGTTTGTAACTTTGCTAGCTTGATTAAGTATGATTCATTTGTACTAATTACGTAGGAATGGCACTGAAATGATACCCAGTATCCGTATCAGCATCTGTATCAGAAAACATACAGGAAATGGGATCCTGTAACAAATACAGGCAAATAATAGCAATGGATTTGGAAAAGAAATTTATTTTTGGACCTGGAAATATCCCAGAGACTGGGCTGTTTTTTTTTTTTTTTTTTTGTTAGGAGTGATTTTATTACATCTATATTTTATTATATTTAAAAAGTGATTTTTTTGGGAAAGACTCTGAAATGCTTCAGTAAAAAAAGGCACCTTATAGCTTAGTAGTTTTTAAAGAAAATTATATCAGATGGATATCTGTATAGGCTGGTACTCAAGGTTTCTCTACTTCTAATGACAAAATTTTTCTGTTGTTCATTATTTTCTACTAAAGTCTCGGCTTCAAACGGCCTTAGCCTTTTGACTACATCAATGTAGAATTGCAGGAAAACATATAATATGATGTAATATAACCTCCCCTCCCCCACACCCAGTCACGTTTCACCTTCCCCTCCCCCACACCCAGTCACGTTTCACCTCCCCCTCCCCCACAACCAGTCACGTTTAACCTTCCCCTCCCCCACAACCAGTCACGTTTAACCTTCCCCTCCCCCACAACCAGTCACGTTTCACCTCCCCCTCCCCCACAACCAGTCACGTTTCACCTCCCCCTCCCCACACCCAGTCACGTTTCACCTCCCCCTCCCCACACCCAGTCACGTTTAACCTTCCCCTCCCCACACCCAGTCACGTTTCACCTTCCCCTCCCCCACAACCAGTCACGTTTCACCTTCCCCTCCCCCACACCCAGTCACGTTTCACCTTCCCCTCCCCCACAACCAGTCACGTTTAACCTCCCCCTCCCCCACACCCAGTCACGTTTCACCTTCCCCTCCACCACACCCAGTCACGTTTCACCTTCCCCTCCCCCACACCCAGTCAGGTTTAACCTTCCCCTCCCCCACAACCAGTCACGTTTCACCTTCCCCTCCCCCACAACCAGTCACGTTTAACCTCCCCCTCCCCCAGTCACGTTTCACCTCCCCCTCCCCCTCCCCCACACCCAGTCACGTTTAACCTTCCCCTCCCCCACACCCAGTCACGTTTCACCTTCCCCTCCCCACACCCAGTCACGTTTCAACTCCCCCTCCCCCACACCCAGTCACGTTTCACCCCCCCCTCCCCCACACCCAGTCACGTTTCACCTTCCCCTCCCCACACCCAGTCACGTTTCACCTTCCCCTCCCCGCACCCAGTCACGTTTAACCTCCCCCTCCCCACACCCAGTCACGTTTAACCTTCCCCTCCCCACACCCAGTCACGTTTCAACTCCCCCACACCCAGTCACATTTCAACTCCCCCTTCCCCTCCCCACACCCAGTCACGTTTAACCTTCCCCTCCCCCAGTCACGTTTAACCTTCCCCTCCCCCAGTCACGTTTCACCTCCCCCTCCCCCACCCTAGTCACGTTTCACCTTCCCCTCCCCCACACCCAGTCACATTTAACCTTCCCCTCCCCCACACCCAGTCACGTTTAACCTTCCCCTCCCCCAGTCACGTTTAACCTTCCCCTCCCCCAGTCACGTTTCACCTCCCCCTCCCCCACCCTAGTCACGTTTCACCTTCCCCTCCCCCACACCCAGTCACGTTTAACCTTCCCCTCCCCCACACCCAGTCACATTTAACCTTCCCCTCCCCCACACCCAGTCAGTTTTCACGTTCCCCTCCCCCACACCCAATCACGTTTCACCTTCCCCTCCCCCACACCCAGTCACGTTTAACCTCCCCCTCCCCCACACCTAGTCACGTTTCACCTTCCCCTCCCCCCACCCAGTCACGTTTCACCTTCCCCTCCACCACACCCAGTCACGTTTCACCTTCCCCTCCCCCACACCCAGTCAGGTTTAACCTTCCCCTCCCCCACAACCAGTCACGTTTCACCTTCCCCTCCCCCACAACCAGTCACGTTTAACCTCCCCCTCCCCCAGTCACGTTTCACCTCCCCCTCCCCCACCCCCACACCCAGTCACGTTTAACCTTCCCCTCCCCCACACCCAGTCACGTTTCACCTTCCCCTCCCCACACCCAGTCACGTTTCAACTCCCCCTCCCCCACACCCAGTCACTTTTCACCTTCCCCTCCCCCACACCCAGTCACTTTTCACCTTCCCCTCCCCCACACCCAGTCACTTTTCACCTTCCCCTCCCCCACACCCAGTCACGTTTCACCTTCCCCTCCCCCACACCCAGTCACGTTTAACTTTCCCCTCCCCCACACCCAGTCACGTTTAACCTTCCCCTCCCCTACATCCAGTCATGTTTGCCTCCCCCATTCGGTTAGTTGACACAGAAAAAAGGTCGACATTCACTCATTCTTTAAATTTTTTTTTTTATTATTTCCTCATTATTTTCTACCTACTGTAGTCATGGCCGATTCCTACCCATCAGGCAGCTCTCCCCTATAAAACAACAGCTACCACCCAGGGACGGCGAGCACGATGGCTGAGGCACATGAAGCCAGCCAGCCACATCTTTTCAAACTGCTGCTCATGCAACGGCAGGGGTCGGCATAACACACTGAGGAAAGCGCTATCTACCCACTTCTGCATGCATGAGCTCACAGACGCTCCCACGATTGGCTAGTGTCACTGTGATTGATAAGGGAGAGAGAGTATGCCACCCCTGTCCCCCCTGAGAGCACATCCAATTTTGCTCTCTTGGGCTCCTGGCCACAGATGGCTGTGGCATCATCGAGATTTGAACTCACGGTCTCCCAATGATAGGGTGAATGCTTTTCTGGAGCTTGACAGACCATTCTAACGAGCATGTTTGGTTGGAAAACGACCACGTTTGCAACAGCACTCAAATCCCTGCCCACCTGAACAGTTCATTTCCCTGAGACATATGTTCCAGAACAAAAATGTTCAAATTTCTGTTTCACGTTGTCTTTTAAACAGCCAGTTGCTCCTGAAGAAACACTGTAATCAATCGCACAGTGACAAATTGAAGTGGCCTTTAAGAAGGCATCACCGAACGCCCCCATCCCATCCCTACAGGTTTTACAGCTGTGTGGCAAGACTGGGATCAAAGGTCAAACCCAGTGACATTTTCAGGGCCAAAGGGTGATGAGCAACATTTATCACAACTAAGGCATTCTCTGCAAATAAATTGCCCTGGCAACCAGCTGAAAGACCTTCAGTATTGCTATCTTGTCAACCTTGGATACTAATGAAGACCTACTATTGGTGGTGCTTTATACAGTGTGTGTGTGTGTGTGTGTGTGTGTGTAGCATTGAGAAGCCAACAAGCGGAGCTGGCACCATCCACTTTAGCGCTTGCTGAAGAGTTACGTCAGGGTGGGAGGATTTTCTTTTTCTCTTTCTCTCTCTTTTTTTATTTTTAACGATCACAGGCTGGACTGAATCAGCTCCAGATGCTGGCGCACAATCAGACTACTGGCACGTCACGCATCTTTAAAAGCTGTTAAAATTACATTAAGCACACAATGGAATGGGCCAAAATAAAGAGGGGAGGAATAAGAGCTGGAAGCCATATACCCTGTATGAGGTATGTTTACCGCAAATCCAAATCGACTGATTCCAAAACTCTGGCCACTGGGCAGTGACGGCTCTCAGAACAAAGGTCGTTTGTGCGCAAGTTACAGAAGAGGCGAGTTACAACACAAGTCTTCAGTGATGGCTAAAGGACATGTTCTGGGCACATATGCACTGTTCCCCACCCACCCGATACCAGCTGTTTATAGTACAGTGGAGATGTTTCTTGGTGGAATTAAGTACATTTTACTTATACTACTGTCCTCTTGAATCCTGATTGGTCAGAAAGTGTTGATTAATTTTCTATAACAGCAGCTCTGGCAAAAGTGCAGGTTTTTTCTTACTAACTTCAAGAGAGAGAAAAAAAATAGGGTGGTGTGATGGTGTGAAGTGGCTGACTCAATTAAGAAATGTGTTCATTGACAAGCTGAAGACTGTGCAAGTTTGCCAGACATTGTCATTCGGGAGAACTGCGACAGAGGGGACGACTTTCAGGGAAGGTGAGTGGAAAGAGCATGCTGTAGGTTTTGTCCATTTTTTGGGTGCAGAGGTGCAAGAAATGGTGGGCATGCAAAACAGAAGAATCTGAGGACAAAACAAAGGCAGTGCACAACGGGCCTTTTTCACTTTGCTTTCGTAATTCTCCCACTTTCAACCAGCCACAAATGTTCTGTCAGAGGAAGCCATAAACCAAAACTGGCGCTGCTCTGACAACATGCGATGAAGCACTGTGTTTGTGAAAATACATTTCACAAAAAAAGGTTTCAGTGTTTTCCCCAATGGATTCTTCCACATGATGGATTCAAGCATTGTGAAAGACTCGTTAATGGGTGATTTGTTAATACTGATCTCCGAGTCTTTGCACTAGTTGCCATGGGTTTCCCATTTGGATGTGCAACTCCTTCCATTGGGATGTGAAGTTAATGGGAATTTAAAAATGAAATATATAGGAGGCTTTGAAGAATGCATTTTTGAAGGGGGTCCGCGCAAGGAATGCAACAGACAGATAGCAAGATAAAATAAATGAACGTGTGATGGCGGGAGGCCTGCCTCAGGGATACATTTTCACCAAGGGGAGCTTGACTCCTGCGAGTACAGGATCTTGCTGATCTAATTGATCAGTGGTGTGTTAGGTCACCTATGGCAAGATGACACAATGTTCTCTGATATTCGAATGGAAATGTTGACTTTTATAACATTTATGAATTACACCATCCCGCAAGTTGCCAAAACTCAACCTTTCACAAATTTCCATCTTTTTGTGAATATTGTTCTTTTTTTAAAAAAAAAATATATATATCTTGCCACTGAATAAAAAACTTAGCTTTCAAGCTCAGACAAGTTTTGACCTTATTCACTTTATCCAAAGAAAATATTTCCCTTAATATACAGTAACACTGTATGGAGTAAAATACACGTGTCACCTAAGGTTAAAAATAAAGCATGAGCATCGGATCATACACAGCAAACACAAACCCACAAAAGTCTTACCTCTGGGCCAGAGTCAGCACATTTAATGCACACGAGGGCCCAAACAACACACAAGGGACGTTCACTACACTCGGACCTGAGGAAAATGTGGCTCCTCAAGAGGAAAATGAGGCCATTTTTAACTCCCCAGCTCTTGGCTATAATGGCTGTGGTCAATGGAGTGTGTGGGGCCGCTGTTCGTGCACAGGCGATACGGAAGCGCAGGTTCATAAATTACAAAACATTGCGGGGACGAGGTCTAATCACCTCTGTGCTGTCACCTAGCAGAAGGGGGAGCTGGTTTAATTTACGCCGCCACATCCGTCACTGCTCAGGCTAATTTCATTCACACCAGCTCTCAGTCTGTGGGAGAGCTTCAGTGCTACGTTTCTGTGGCTCACCGCTATTTAGGGTTTCGGTTTTTTTTCCCCTAAGGGCTGAGGTATCTCATTAATGGCCTCTTTGGTACCTCCTACAGAGAGTCAGAGGGGAATGTACGAAACGGCTGCAGTGTGCGTCCAACAAGGATACACAGAGGGTTTTGGGATTGTGGGATGAACTAGCAATATGCAAAAGCAGTTAAACTATGTGGGCAATTACAGCCAAAGATGGAATCTCCAGACCGGTTGGTCCATAGCCAAACAGCCTTGTGCTGTGATTTTGCAGCCTTTAGATGGACACACTAAACAAAATTCTTCAAAAAATATCTTTAACCGGATCAGACTAACTGGCTCTTTGAGAAGGGACACAACAGAAAATCTTGGGAAATCTCTCAGCATTAAATATGTCCATACTCTGATGTATTTGACCATGTTTGACATTTGTGTTGCTGTTATAGTAAAATAATGAGTGATGGGGAGGTTACTGTTACTGTTACCTGAAATTGACTATTTTTGTGTAACAGCATGTCCCAAAGTGCATTTTTCTCTTATACCACAGCAATTTGCCAACAATTGTAGACATCTATTCTTTCTCTGTACCGCTTATCCTACACAGGGTTGCGGGGGAGCCTGAAGTCTATCCCAGGGGACTCGGGGCATAAGGCGGGGGACACCCTGGACAGGGCTCTAACCCATCACAGGGCACAATATATCACCCACTATGGACAATTTGGAAATGCCAATAAGCGTACAGCGCATGTATTTGGACTAGGGGAGGAAACCAGACTACTCGGAGGAAACCCCCGAAGCACGAAGAGAACAAGCAAACTCCACGCACACAGGGCAGAGGCAGGAATCAAACCCCCAACCCCGGAGGTGCGAGTGATAACCACAACAGTGATAACCACTAAGTCAACAATTACAATTTTTTAAATTAAAGATGAATATGTCATACTTTTTATCTGTTTATAGTTACATTTAATTTTGTGGGACATCTGCCAAACAAGTTCTTATCACTTATGTTATAGCAGCTATATATAAACAATCTCACAAACCTCTCTTTTTTCACTCTCTTTTTAAATCATGGCTTGTCGTGTTACCGAGAAACTCCTCTGTCCTGAAGATGTCAGAAAATTTAAAGTTGAAGCTTTACCTCTGACTGTTACAAAACGCTGACACTGGAGACTCCTTCCATAAATGTTAAATAGACATCTCCTCACAGAAAACACTGTATCAGCGTTCTGTTTATGTGGCGCTACCGCCATACAAGTCCCTGTGAAGAACAAGCAAATTAATGTAAACTTGTGATTTGCAGACGCGCTACTGGCAGAGCTGATGTTATAGATAATTTAACAACACCTCCTGACCAGTCCAAATCCATAATTCAACGGTGATGCTTATACCCAAATTCTATACCAAATTAACCCCACGTTGCCATGGAAACGGCAAATGCTATACACTCCTACACCAGCAATACTCATTTTCATACATGGAAAACATGTGTTCTTTGGCTAGTTAAGGGTTCCTAAAAGGATTCTCTCTCTGATAGGGAAACACTGTGTTGCAGGACACGTGAAAACCTCTTAACTCTATTATTCATGGCTGTTACATCTGTAATAATATCTGTAAGGAAATGTGGATGGTTTTAATGAGGCATCAGTTAACTTATGTTGTATGTTGTACTTTACTTTGAAAATGCTACAATACCCTCGGCATTGATACAGGAGTTTTGGTACTGAGCTTGTTTTCGGGCTACTCTTATTGGCCAGATCTGGCAACCCTTCCTGTAATTTCATGAGGCAGCAGTTTCAGGATCAGACACTTGTCTCATGTGCCTCTGTATAAGTGATTTCATTTGTGTCTCTTTACACTTAGTGTGTGCACTACTACATCAACAAGGCAGAGGGTTACAATAAAGTTGTGTAACGTGTGCAGTTTTGGAAGTGTATGCAAGTTGTGAAAGTTTAGCGAGGACATCTGGCCAAAGAACTGCACTTTGGAACAAGGTAGCTTTCTATGGTAGCCTGCTGTTTTACTTATAGAGCCTCTCCACAGGACAGTACTGTACGGCTAATAATCCAAATCCAGAACTATCTGTATCCTAATCTAGTCCCTGTGTCTGTTTCCCATCACAAATAGAGAGGAGTTTCTCTGGAGGTGGAGACGTTTGCAGCAATTGTTCTGAATGAAGCCAAGGGTGCCAGTAATTTTATCTAAAAAGGGTGTTGAGTGCAAAGTTGTCTGATTCATCAAAAACTAATTAAAATAAAGAGCTGCACATTTTTCATGACTTAATCTCAAGCAGTGTTTTATTGGGAATGTAGTGCAGTTAGTACATTTTGTAATGTTCCATAGAGGTCTATAGAAATACGCCCCAGTAATCCTTTACTATTCTTAACTCCGCTCTCCATATAAAACATCTCCACACACTCACTGTGAGAGCAAACCCATCTGATGTTCTGACTCCACACACTCCACACACACACACACACACACAAAGACAAAATGAAGATAAAACACAATGGAACTCAAGCAGCCCTCGAGGCGAGGAGCACTTCCAGCAAATTAGCGACAAATTGAGAGGGAGAAAAGGAGGAGAATGAGAATCCTGGCTGAAGTGGAGGGAGAGGAGGGTATAATAAGATAGAGAATGGTGTTGGGAAGGGGGGGTGTTGTGAATCAGATTTTCTATGACAATGTGCTTAAGATCGCCCTTTCAAAGGAACAGATCATCCATCAAAACTAATGGTGCTGTCCTGCAGGGGAAAGCAACAGCCCAATGGAGGCCATTTATTAGGGGAGGGGGCTTGGATGAGATAGGTACTGTACTTACAGCTCCAAACCTCTACCGAACCCTCTAATCCTTCCAATCTGTATATACACACTCCAGTCCCAGTCCTAGATAACACCTGCACAGGGGCGGATAAATACATTTAGTTCTGATCATTACTGGCGAATATAAACATAGTGCGGATTTCCGAGGTGGTCTATCTCAATTAATCTGCAGCTCAAACTCCCAGGCCTGAGCAGGACCAAGAGCAACAGGGAAAGAGAGAGAGAGAGAGAGAGAGAGAGACAGAGAGACAGAGAGAGATAGGAAGAAATGCTGCTACACTGATACACAATAAAATAAAAGCCTCTTTCACTACAAAAGGTCACCAGGTTCAGTTACAGTCTGGTATGATTAACTCCAGGGTGGAAAACGGGCGCTTTTTATAGCCATGGACTCTTGATATGTGTAATGATACTGTAGTGTAACAGGGGCGAATTACAAAACCACGTCAGCACTTTCACAACAAATAAAAGGCCGAACAGCTTGTTCCAGTTGGGATGCTGATAGCGGGCAAAGGACATGAAGCCAAGAGCTGCAATGCTCCATCATTATTATTATGATTATGGCCTATTTCTTCCCAAGTACACATATGGGCTTTTCTTTTTCAATTTGACCAGTAATGTAGAAGCTTTACGGGTTATTTCCTGAACTCCTGTTACCAAAAAGAAGCCTGAACCAGTGGCATCTGTTTTCTGCAGAGGACTTAATTTCTTCCAGTTTCACTTCAGTTAATAGTAACACAGCACCGGAAGAATTCCCATATCACGCCTTGTCTCCGTTCGGATTGTTGTCGAATCTGTGGCCGCTTCTTTCCCACAGATAAAGTCGAGTATCATGGCGTTGGAGCGGGAAGCACCTGAAGAGGCCACTTGGCAGCAGGGACCTCTTTTACTGTAAGCGCCTGTGAGAGTACTTCGCCAAATGTGTTGCAGAAAACGGCGCGCCCCCTTTAAGAGGCTGAAACGAGGCAGCTGAGTTATCCTATCTCTCTGACCTAGTTGCTCCCGCTCCCTCTCATCTCTCCATTCTTCATCTCGCTGGGATCTGTGCTGTCTGACACGTGAAAACTTTAATACCATCAAAGACGCAAGGAGAAATAGCCGAAAAGACGGATGGGTTGAGGGGATATAAAAAGAAAAGCCTTCATCCCTTGCGATAGAGTCGAGTCCTGGTGTGGACTCACCAATGGCAGAAGAGCATCAGCATTCACAGAGCTTCCGCACTCGTCTCTCAGCACATCATAGGGGTTTAACTTCCCAATCCTGCCTTTCATTCACAATCTCTCTGCACTTTTCAGGCCTTTCCCACACTCCCCCTCTCCCCCGAGAGACGCTTCAGGGTGAATCACATGTTCCTGCGGCTAAACCAAACTGCCGCAACCTCGCTGTCCTGTGACCGCTGCATTAGCCACAATGTTCACTCGGAGAAACCTCCTCAGCTGCTGTGCTTGTCTCGAGGAATACAAGATGGATTACACCAACTATAATAAGTATTGCTCGAAGCTGTCCACGTGCAACCTACTTATCAAACATCTACTAATGACTCATAGCTTCTGTGATAACCATCTCAGAAAACAAATTATGTTGTGCAAATTATGCAAAATAATGGCTTATGTGTTTCCAGAATCTACTTCAACCTCCTCTGTGAAACTATTAGCATTGCAGCTGTAACTCTGCTAGATACTAAAAAGCGCCTCTGGCTCAGGGTTCTTGAAGTTTCGCGGTGTGCTTGTGATTATATGGTTTATGGTGTCTACATGTTTCTGTAAACTTTGATAACCAGACAAAAAGATAAACACTGCTGATAAAGGCCTGTTGTATATACCCGCTCCTCAATATCTTCATGTACATTGTAATGAATTTACAATGTATGCACAAGGTCTTTCAGCTAAAATATGGGATTATTAAGATGAAATGCTCATGAATATCTTGAAAGACTCCCAATGTCATTTTACCAGGATTCAAATATAATTCTCTACTTTTTACAACCACACTGATTGTTGGGAATAACGACAACCAGTTATGAAACAAAGACTAAACATTCTGATCACTTCTCCAAGCAGGACAACGGAAGCTCTTTTTGGCAAACCAGGTTTTACGCCTCTGCATGCCACGGCTCGATTCCTCAGCCCTAATTTGTCCATGTGGTTTGGGCTAATCTGTTCGCCTCGCTTGGTCTGACCACATCAACACAAGGCCTGAACAAGTGGGAGGCTCCTGGCAGCTGCGTACCAGTCCAATAGCATGGCACATGGCTGAGTTCTCTCCAAAATCACAGCCTGCTTGCTTCAGAGCCAGACAGCCTCCAGAAACAGATTCCACAGTCTGATTCCAGATCTAATGCAATCTAAAAACAGTGTGTACTTCCAGAATCTGCTCCTGGAGCTAATATTTTGGAGAAACAATGCCTGATTTCTTCATTGCCAACATCACAGCCTTCCGGAGATGATGTTCTCCTAAAACAGAACCTGCCTCCAGAGCTAATGTCTCCAGAAACAGAACCTGTCTCCAGAGACAACGTTCTCCAGAAACTAATGTTCTCCAGAAACAGAACCTGTCTCCAGAGTTAACACTTTCCAGGAACAGAGCCCGCTTTAATTGGAGAGTCCAAACAGATTCCAAAAACAAGGCCTTTTTGCAGAGGTGAATATCCAGATAATGCTTAAAATGAGCAACTTATATAAATGGAGCCTGTTCTCAAAGCTTAACAGCTTCTAGAAATAAAGCTATGACCCCCACAAACAGAGCCTGTTTCCATAATTAATGTCTTCCAGAAACAGACTCTGTTTCCTTCAATGCCAAAGACCCTTCAAAATCAAAGCCTGTTTGCTGAGTTTGCTGCTATCTTTAGAGCAGGTTTCCAAAAATAACATCCTCTAGAAACAGAATGTACTTCCTTTAGAGATGAACAACATCCAGATAAAGGACTAATGGTGTCTATGATCAAAGCCTGCTCTCAGAGTTAATAATCTCAAGAAACAAATCTGTTTCCAGAGCTAATTCTGTCCACAGCCTGCTTTCCTCGGAAGTGAGTCTTCCGGAAACCTACTTCCAGAGTAAAAGTGGTTTAAGAAACAGCATCTAACTCTAGAGTCTGATCTCCAAAAACAGAACCTGCATTCTTCAGAAATGCTTGTCTTCAAGCTTGCTCTCAGAGCTAAAGGGCCTTGAGAAACAGCACCTGACTTAGACCCAAACAACCTGCAGATACCAACCCCGCTTCCAGAGCTGCCATTGTCCAGAACCAGGGCTGGCTTTCTTCAGTTGTATGTCCTTCAGAACGAGAGCCTGTTTGGTTCCTACAGAACCTAAACAACTTCTGGGAACTGCTTCCAGAGATAACAGCCTCTGGAAACAGAGCCTTAATTTCTTTGTTGATCTAAAGTATAGAATTTGCAGGAAGTCAAGAGAAGATTCAGGATTTTCAACACCCATTTGAAGAGTCCAGTCATCTTTACTAATTGGAAATGACCATCATGCTGAACTGTAACTTAGAGTAGAACTCTAACTCTATAGAGGATAGAGTGATCCTTTGAGACCCAGGATGTAGGGGTTTTTCCAGGAAGACATCAGTAAGTTCTGCTGCAAACAATGTGTATAGTTGCAAAAAAAAAAAAAAAGTATAAGACAAGGAACAATTCATGCAAACAACCAATCCACAAATCCCTAACTGGTTTAACTTGTGCTTTAAATGTAGATCTGACAGTTTGACACCATCAGGACCCAGTTCGGTGACACAGCACTATGCTAAGCCCTGCAACAATAGCACCATTGTCACAATCACAATCCACTGCATTGTATGGTTTTTTTTTTGTACACTCCACATTGACACACTCCGGTCCTCTACAAAACACTCTGAAAACGTCCAGTCCTCCTGCCGTCCTCTCCCAAAAAACATTCTGTTCCAAGGATCATGTGGGGAAAAATAAGTTAAATAAACCATCAGAAACTCAGCGGCTGAAAAAGAAATAAATAATTTTTGCCAGGAGATGTTGAGTCACTATCACGTTTTTTTTTTTCTTTTGCTTTTTCCATTCTGTGTTCTGGCATTCATCTTATAAGGAAGTGGAGAGAGGGAAAAGGGTTTTTTTCTGGTGGAACTGGTGTGTCAGAAGAATTGATTGAGGTAGAACAGTGTAACATGAAAACACTTGTCAGCGTAAACAGTGATTAAGCGTGCTGTAATTGCGTAAACTACTATTTATATCAGTGCTGG
This sequence comes from Pangasianodon hypophthalmus, assembly GCF_027358585.1. Taxonomy (NCBI): domain Eukaryota; kingdom Metazoa; phylum Chordata; class Actinopteri; order Siluriformes; family Pangasiidae; genus Pangasianodon; species Pangasianodon hypophthalmus. Next base: position 2,065,740 of record NC_069721.1, on the reverse strand, counting down.
ATTGTGATTGGTCAGAAGGTGTTGATTCATTTTCTATATCAGCAGCTCTGACAGTAGCGCAGGTTTATATCAATGCGCTCGTTTAATATGTTATCGTTTCTATACGCTCCACACAAACGAATTTTTTAAAATCATCGATATGGTGAAGATGTCTATTTAAAATGTATGGAAGGAGTCTCCAGTGTTAACGCTTTGGATCAGTCAGAGGTAAAGCTGTAACTTTTCTGACATCTTCAGGACAGAGGAGTTTACGCGTTGCAGTTCCACCACACCAGCCTGTCATTAGTTATTTTCCTATACAAGCACACCACGGAGTATATATAACATAACTCCATACTACCGTTATTACGAGTTTAGTTAAAAAGTTAACTACGATGGCGTTGTGGTACCTACGTTCCAAGAGCATAATGTTAGCATAGTGACAGCATACTCTGTTACTAAGCTGGTAGCTAAAATGTCATTTCCGTGTTGAGCCATTATTGCCCTAAAGGCAGGTAATACTTACTCAGGTATAAGTATGTCATAATTGTTACCAAAACGAGATTGCAATTTGTTACCAACCTGACAGGTTCATTCATTCTTTCATGCTAATGATGGTCTGTTATCACTTTGGTTAACGGTTTACCCACAATGCTGTGCTGACAGTAGTGCAGTGGAAATTAGCCCACGCTTCATCTCTAGCTAAAGAGAGCGATGCAGCGGCGCTTTAGTCCTTTAGTCCTCATCGAAACAGATCGTTCTGATACCTCTGTCAACGTCATTGCGCTGGTCATCTCGTAGCTCGCTAACTAGCCAAGCCGCTTCAACGTACGCTGGATTTCTCATCAGTGTGATGCTGAACATCGCCGGTGCGTGACAGAAGACGCTCTTGCGAGCCAACGGTGAAACCTTATGTTTGTTATCATCGATGACATGATAATAACAATGTCCCCATGTGACGTCAGTGCAACACACTACCCCTAACTTCTCACAGGAATAACGGGAAATGCATCAACATCCAGCACATGTGCAGCAGACTCATGAAACACATCAGAAAGATTGCAGTGGGAACGTGTTGAATGTGGTTCAGGGAGCAGTTTAACTTTAAAGAACATGTCAGGAGGAGAGGCGATGCTGAGCAGGATGACAGCTCCATCAGACACAAGCCGGAAGTTTCGAGAAGAAGAAGAAGAAGAAGAAGACGGAGGAAAGAAAAACCTCATGAATACCTGTGAGCTGTAACCTGTTGGCTCCGCCCACCGGCGTCTCGCGACCGATCCGAGTTTCTCTCCGCGGCTCGGTTCTGACGCGGTGCGCTGTGAGGATGTTACTCCACGGTGTCGTGCCGCCGTTTCTCGTGCTGTGTGTGTGTGTGTGTGTGTGTGTGTGTGTGTAACCCTCCCCGTGCACAAGTGACCTCCAAATGGGAAACCGGAAAGCGGGCTCAGAAACGGCGCGCGCGTCGGACCGACTCGGACGGGGAGACGGGAAGCGGGAACGGAGCTCCGCGCGAGCCAGAGGAAGCGACAGCGGCCATTTGGAGTCACGTGCCTGCGTATGCAAGTGTGTGTATGTCTGTGTGTGTGTGTATGTGTGTATGTATGTGTTTTGTGAAACCCGACGCGCGCGAATGACCCCGCCCCCCTCCCCTCTCCGTTTCCTCTCGCGCAGCGCCGGTCCGTCTGGCGGGGGGAGTGTCCCCGTTAACCCTTGTCTCAGTTTCTGAGGTTACATAATGACCTGATATCCAGCCCTCTTCCACTGTACTGCGGTTTTTACCCACGCGCTCTCCCGGTTCTCTCGGGATTTCTCCCGAAAATCCCAGCATGCATGAGGTTGCACAGCTGCAGCACCACTGCAACTGCTCCCACATGCCATCAAAACATCATCTGGAACTGCCTTATCTTTCATTTTGCCCCAATTACATGATGACACAGACGTAGGTCACGGCACCATGGGCTAGGGGCGGGGCTTAGTTGATTGACAAGCTCTCATAACACATCATCCTTCCCGAAAAAAAAATCCTTGCAGAAAAATTTCATACTGTAGCTTACACGCTTTATTACATGTTAGTAATAAGTGCTTACTTATGATCAATGTGATCAATGATACCATATGAAAAAAATGTGGAAAAAAATGAGTTATGTGTAAAAAACACACGAAACTAATTGCATCACGTGTAAAGAAAAAAAAAAATCGCATGTGAAAAACGAATCTCGTAAAAATGAAAATCATCATGTGGAAAAAAAATCATGTAATAAATCAGTCATGGAGAAAAATCAGATGAAAATAAAACGATCGTATTTTAAAAATCACATGAAAAAGGAATTATAAAAAAATCACATGTAATAAATGAATCGTGAAGAAAATCACATGAAAATAAAGCGATTGTATTTTAAAAATCACGTGAAAAAGGAATTTTGAAAAAAGAAATCACATGTAATAAATGAATTGTGGAGAAAAATCACATGAAAATAAAACGATCGTATTTTAAAAATCACGTGAAAAAGGAATTATTTAAAAAAAATCACATGTAATAAATGAATTGTGAAGAAAAATCACATGAAAATAAAACGATGATATTTTAAAAATCACGTGAAAAAGGAATTTTTAAAAAAATCAAATGTAATAAATTAATTGTGTAGAAAAATCACATGAAAATAAAACGATGATATTTTAAAAATCACGTGAAAAAGGAATTTTTAAAAAAATCAAATGTAATAAATGAATTGTGTAGAAAAATCACATGAAAATAAAACGATCGTATTTTAAAAATCATGTGAAAAAGAATCACATGTAAATCACATGAATATAAATGAATCATGTGGAGGGATCACATCACATAAGCAAACAAATCCTGTTTTAAAAATCATGTGAAAAATTAAAACATACAATATCTGTGAAAAGTATATAAAACATAACGTCTAAAAACCAAGTGTTCAAGTTTCACACAGGATTTGTGATTATTCGTGTGACTTTTCTGTATCAGACACTTGGTAGGGAGGCAACAGGAAAGATTAGCAGCAGAGGTTTTATCGGTTTAAATAAGAAATTCCTTCGCTACACAGCGTCGGGAGGATAGACTCTGACATCATGTGATCGTATAATCCTCATAAACCTTCAGGAGTCATTATAAATCCTAAACGAGGCAGCGTTATACTTTCTGACATTTCGTTACGCGATGCCGTGCCGAAGTCACGGAGGCTTTTAAGAACTGGAGAGAGCCGTTTTAGCCTTAACGTTAACGTTAGCATTAGCATTAAACCCCTGTTGTGAAAAATTACCGAAACAATTACTGGTTTCAGTGAGTTCATGTTGTTTTTATGGTCAGTGATTTGGTGCATTTTGTGCTTTTCCCTAATGGCTCCATCTCATAATTCATGTGTAAATCGTGCTAATGGTCTAACAGGTGACCTGTGACTGATTCTATGGCCCTTTAATAGTGTTTCTTACAGAGCCAGGAAACAGGAAGTCACTGTAGAAACAGCATCTATGTTTTTTTCCCCCTACATGATTCTTTTATTTTCACAAGAGATTTCTTTTTCAAGATTTATTTATTTTTACATATGTACAATGTGTTACAATGTGTTTCAGTGTGTTACAGTGTGTTACAGTGTGTTTCAACATGTTTCAGGGTGTTACGTTGTGTAACCATATGGTTCAGTGGGTTACAATGTGTTTCAGTGTGTCACAGTGGGTTTTTGTGTGTTACAGTAGGTTACAGTGTTACCGTGTGTTTCAGTGGGTTACAATGTGTTAGAGTGTTTCAGTGGGTTTGTGTGTGTTACAGTGGGTTACAGAGTGTTAGTGTTTTTCCCCCCCATGTGTTACACTACGATAGTGTGTTTCAGTGAGTTACAGTGTGTTAGAGAATGTTTCATTGTGTTACACTGTGATAAAGGGTGGTACAGTGTGGTATAGTGGGTTACAATGGGTTACAATGTTTTTCAGAGTGTTACAGTGAGTTTCAGTGAGTTACAATGCATTAAAGTGGGTTACAATGTGTTTTAGAGTGTTACACTGGGTTACATTGTGTTACAGAGTGCTACATAGCGTTTCAGTGGGTTACAATGCATTACAGCGGGTTTCAGCGACTTACAATATGTGTTTCAGTGTGTTAATGTGTTAGTGTGATACAGTGAGTTACAGTATGTTTCAGTGGGATACAATGTGTTACAGTGAGTTACAGTATGTTTCAGCATGTTGTGTGTTACAGTGAGTTAGTGTGTTTCAGCATGTTGTGTGTTACAGTGAGTTACAGTGTGTTTCAGATTTAGTGTGTTACAGTGTTTCAGCATGTTGTGTGTTACAGTGTGTTTCAGCATGTTGTGTGTTACAGTGTGTTTCAGCATGTTGTGTGTTACAGTGTGTTTCAGCATGTTGTGTGTTACAGTGTGTTACAGTATGTTTCAGCATGTGTGTTACAGTGAGTTACAGTGTGTTTCAGCATGTGTTACAGTGTGTTTCAGCATGTTGTGTGTTACAGTGTGTTTCAGCATGTTGTGTGTTATAGTGAGTTACAGTGTGTTTCAGCATGTTGTGTGTTACAGTGTGTTTCAGCATGTTGTGTGTTATAGTGAGTTACAGTGTGTTTCAGCATGTTTAGTGTGTTACAGTGTGTTACAGTGTGTTTCAGCATGTTGTGTGTTACAGTATGTTTCAACATGTTGTGTGTTACAGTGTGTTTCAGCATGTTGTGTGTTACAGTATGTTTCAGCATGTTGTGTGTTACAGTGTGTTTCAGCATGTTGTGTGTTAGTGAGTTACAGTATGTTTCAGCATGTTGTGTGTTATAGTGAGTTACAGTGTGTTTCAGCATGTGTTACAGTGTGTTACAGTATGTTTCAGCATGTTGTGTGTTACAGTGTGTTTCAGCATGTTGTGTGTTACAGTGAGTTACAGTATGTTTCAGCATGTTGTGTGTTATAGTGAGTTACAGTGTGTTTCAGCATGTGTTACAGTGTGTTACAGTATGTTTCAGCATGTTGTGTGTTACAGTATGTTTCAGCATGTTGTGTGTTACAGTGTGTTTCAGCATGTTGTGTGTTACAGTGTGTTACAGTATGTTTCAGCATGTTGTGTGTTATAGTGAGTTAGTGTGTTTCAGCATGTTGTGTGTTACAGTGTGTTTCAGCATGTTGTGTGTTACAGTGAGTTACAGTATGTTTCAGCATGTTGTGTGTTACAGTGAGTTACAGTGTGTTTCAGCATGTTGTGTGTTACAGTGAGTTACAGTGTGTTTCAGCATGTTGTGTGTTATAGTGAGTTACAGTGTGTTTCAGCATGTTGTGTGTTACACTGAGTTATAGTATGTTTCAGCATGTTGTGTGTTACAGTGAGTTATAGTATGTTTCAGCATGTTGTGTGTTACAGTGAGTTACAGTGTGTTTCAGCATGTTTTACTGTGTTACCGTGGGTTACAGTGTTTCAGTCTGTTAAAGTGTGTTTCATTCAGTTACATTGTGTTTCATTATGTTATATTGTTTTTCATTCAATTACAGTGTAGTACCATGTGTTTCAGCATGTTACACTGTGTTTACATGTGTTACAGTATGTTTTAGTAGGTTTCTTTGGCTTTCAGTGTGTTACAGTGTGTGTTTCAGTGTGTTTTTGGCCGAGCTCATGTTTTACTCGTTACTGCCTCGCTCCTCGGCCTATTTCAGGAGTAACTTTACACGGCGTGATCATGATGATACTCACGAGCTTCTCCTATTGCTATAACACTCCATATATCACAGCCAGAGATTAATAAACACACACACACACACACACACACACACACACACACACACATACACACACACACACACAGAGCCCTGCCGAGCAGTGACCCACCCAACACAAACATTTTCGGTATCTTAGCTAACACGCTGGTGCTGAGTGGACAAATAAAGGATCAGAGTTGCGAGTGCATGCTGTCTGTCTGCCATCCTCCTTCAGTGACGAGACTACCCACTTACCCGAATGGCCTTTCAGAAAAAAATAAAAAATAGCCTCAGAAGATGATTGCTCTTAACCCTTATGTTACAACGAATCATCCTCCAGTTTGGGGGCCAAAATCACAGTTATCACAGTTCGTTACCAAAATGAGAGCCTGGGATATCAACAACAAAACAAAATGGAAAAAAAAGAATAACCACTGATACGGTATGGTTATGGTTATGGTTATGGAAGGAGTCTCCAGTGTCAGTGACTTTTCCGACATCTTCAGGATGGAGGAGGTTATGGTTTGTTGTTTCTCAGTAACATTCTCGTGCGTTTTTTGGAGGGGGAAAAGAGAGTCTGGTGAGGAAACGACTGTAGAGCTGTTAGAAGGTAAGCCAGAACATGAACTAAGTTGTGAATGGTCATTTCAAAACATGAAACATAATTATACATTTATAACCTGTACATTTTGTGTTATTATTTAATAAACAAAAAAAAACTTTATCTTTGGCAAATTGCTGTTGCCGTATAAGAGGAATAAAACCCGTTGGGATGTGGTGTTATGGGAAAAATAATCAACTTCAGGGTGGTAAGAGTAGCTCATTCATTACTTCACCTGCTATGAAGAGGATCCTTGAGGTTGGGAAAAGGCTTTTACGCCTCCATTTCCATCACCATTGTGTTTTTTTTGCTAACAACTGAAGTGAAGCAGTGTGACAAGAATGACCTAGAAAGGCTCTAGAAAGGGTTTCAAGAGCCACAGAGAGCTGAGAGTTTCTTGTGTTCGGTGTTAAAAGAGCATGAAGTCCCAGAAGAGCCATCCCACACGCTTGAAACCAACCCTAGACACCACATCCCTCCCTCCCGACTACCCACAATGCCACGTGCCCCGCCTCTCTGCTTGAAAAGCGTGTATTTATTTAAATTTCTCTTCTGCCAAGTCCTCGTGGTGCATTATCTAATTCGACCGCAGCCTGCCAGCACCACGGCATTACAGTTGTGTTGGAGCAGCACGTAACAGCATGGGGTGTGTGTGTGTGTGTGTGTGTGTGAAGGGCATGGAAAACACACGTGCTAAATGTATGTTTTGTTCCAATTTCGCTGCGCATGTTGCACTCGAGCCCAGATTTCAGACTTGGAGATCTTTATCAGTGTGGATAAAGGTTATGGAGGCTTATGACCTGGAAAGAAAAAAGGAAAAAAAAAAAAAAAAAAAAAAAACGCCTGTAAGGAAAAAACGAGAGATAACATCACTGTTGACGCACACACACACACACACACACTACACCATCTTCTATCATCCAAAGCCAACCTGTAAGACAAAGAAACTTTAATACGTCTTAATTTTCTTCCACAAGACTCCTTTCTCATACTTCAGTATTCTCATCAAAAAAAATGTTAGAAAAAAATAAAAATAAATAAATAAAAAATAAGCAGGCTGATTTTTCAAACTCTTGACAGCCGAGCCCTTTCGCGGGATTTCGGCCATCCGAAAACATGTGGTAAGCCTTGTGGAATGTCTCGAATGACTCCCAGATGTGGGCTGCGGGACGGATTTAACCCTTTCCTCGCATTTCTATCACAGAATCTGCTGTAAAAAGAAAAAAAATGGCCTCCATCACTAATGCGGTCTAGTGCAGTCCGTGTCATTCCGTTTTGCTTTTCCTCCATCTGTGTATCATGCGCTTTACAGATTTACTCCCGTGCTAATGATTTATTCTCCAGTCCATATGTGCTGGATCAGCTTGTTTTGCCTCATTTTTCCAGGGTTTCGATGTTGTACGTTTATAACCACGGTATCAACTGTGCCTTGTGGTGCGTGAAAGCATTTTGTTTTCTGGTTCTTTTACAGAAAAGTCACATACATTTCACATGTTTATCACATTATTAAATAAATAAAAATAATCCATGGGTAAAAAAATGGCATGAAAAAATAAACAAATCATATACAAATCATATTTTTGCCGACATGAAAAAAAAATCTAAAAAAAAAAAAAGATTTAATTTTCAACATTTAGTTCATCTATGGTGAGGAGGAAGCGTCTTGTCTAAGCCTTGGCTTTGGAGGCAGTAAATGAATAAAAGAGGATTGTTTGGTTGTAACACCCAGTGTGAAATCAGCCTTGTTTTGGATTAACGCATCTCTGAAATGTCTCCATTTTCTCTAATAAATTGTCTTTTTTTTGGTTTTTGTGTTCACCTCCTTGTGCTATGTTTGCTTTGCACACTCTGCTATGCGGCTGATCTTTTGTGCGACGTCGTCTCCGAGAGCTGGAGGAGTGTGTGCTTTAGCTCGCCGCGCCTTCAGTCTACAGAAAAACTCCACCACCTTCAAACTGAGCACGGCTAAAAAACACGACAATAACATCAGACGTCTTTCAGATCCTTTCACAAACGGAGTATTTTCCAATAACAGCACATCCTGAAGTGTTTGCATTCAGAGCCCTGAAATGATTGGCCAATCGAGGTGCAAAATTCTCACACTATAAAAATATTCAATGAAAACGTGTCTTTTAAATCATGATTTTACCCAAGAAGCAGTTTTAGGCGTAGATTTGAATTGTTCGGTTTGATTATAAATTATTTCCCAATCTTAATTTCACATATTTTACTTCTTTTCACAATCTAAATATGTTCATTTTATATTGTCAATTTACTGATTTAAACGGACTTTGCAGAACAGAATGTTGCATCAATAAGGTGGTAGACTATTTGGTACTTTTTTTTAATTAAAGATTCCCAAACTGAAGAAACTTCTTTGGTGCTACATGGAATTTCCTTTTCTAAGTGTTTTCCATTTAACACAAGAGTAAAGAGTAAATGTGGAAGATCTGAGCTGATGGCTTAATCGTTTACCAATGTTCAACATCGTGACATCAGTGACGACCAAAATGTTATGCTGAATTGCTGTTACTAAGAAACAGACATGGTTGGAAAAAAAAAAAAAAAAAACATTGCAGGCAAAAATATATATTAAATTAATGTTAGTTTAAACTCCACACTTTCTCAAATCAACGAAAGTGACGCAAATTGGTTGTGCCAATCCCAAAGTTTTTCTATTTTCAACACAATGCCAGTATCAGAGCTCTGGGCGTATCGCCCAATACCTGATATTCATCTGATAATCACGTGCTCTTAGTAACAGAACAATTCTCTGGATGTTTCCATAAAATGTTCCACATAAAAAAAAGTGCTGAACATAACAGCAAAACCAAAAAACATGACACATTCAGAAACACATCACTAAATTAGGACAAATTACAGAAACAGGAGAGCAGCTTTGGAAACAAATTTGGAAAAATCACGGCAAATTATGGAATAATCATGGCAAATTTGGAAAAATTACAGCAATTTTGGAAACATGACAACAAATTCAGGAACTCTACAACAAATCCAAAAACATGCAGAAAATTCAGAACCACCACAACCAATTTGGAAACACGACAGCAAATTCGGAAATTAGCGATGAGCACGTCAACTACGCCTTCCATATTGTGTTCATGTTAATGCGTTTCCTACAACAGATAACCGGACCAGGGAGGGTCAGGGCTAGTACTTCCTCCATGACATGTATCTTTTTGAACTGCTGCTCATGCTGTGTCACGTTCAGAGCAAAGTACTAACTGCCCTCTACCGCAAACATGAGCTTACAAATGCCCAGGATTGGTTGGCGTCGCTCTGATTGACAGGGAAGCGAGAGAGACATTGTCCCTCCCACTCGGAGAACAAGAAACGTTAAAACCTTGTTCAAATCAACCTGTAATTCTTAGACAGAGTCGACCCGATTAAACCTCCAGTGATGACTGGGCTTCGTGTGAGGTAACAGTAACGCGTGAATCAGCGTTGCCATGACGATTGGCCTTGTCTCTGTGTGATAAGGACGAGACGAGGATGAGCGTTCTGTGATGTTCCAGATGTCTTCCAGAGACTTCATCAAAAATGTGAAAAGGCTATAAAAAGCACCGCGTTCCCACACAACACATGTTGGAGTGGTGTTTGGCGAGGCGCAGGACAGAAAAACGAGAAGCAAAGATGTTTTGAACTTATGATTTATCCTGTCCTCAGTGGGAAAGCGGGTTGAGGAAGAGAAAGCGAGAGAAACAAATATGGTCGCCAGTCGCCTGGGAGGAGACGATGATCTGACTGATATCCTGAGAGGACCGAACTCGAGTGACCCCAGTCTCCCTCTCTGGCTCGGACTAACATGGAGCAGTTGTCCAACATGCTAGTCAGCCATCCGGCTTTCTGGACTTGAGCCTGGTATTGTGAGTGGAAACACACACATGCGCGCACACACACACACACACACACACACACACAGGAGTTGGAGGAAGGACGTCATAAAGTGGTGATGGAGGAGATGATGATGACGAAGGAATGGGAATAAGGGTGGATCCGACTCGAGTGTGTGTATGCATGGCCTTGGGAGTGTGTGTGAGAAAAAAAAAAAAAGAGGATGACTTGGACCTTCACAACCCCCTCCCTCCCCACACACACACACACACACACACACACACACACACACACACACACACACACACACAGCCCATAAAGAAGGACTTCAGTGCTCTTTTAAATGCCGAGTGAAAACAGCCGGTGGTCCAAAAACACTTAAGCCTCATGGAGTGTGCTGGAGAGAGCAATGCTCTGTAACAGGCCTGAAAAAGACCCTCAACTGTATATATACACACACACACACACACACACACACACACACACACACACACACACACACACACACCACAGCACAATAGGGAGCATGAGCAAACACACTCAGCCAGCAAAAACAGCCCGTGTGTGTTCTGGATCCTTCCATGAAGCACTTTCCAGCTTGTAATAAACAGATTGAAGCTCTCTCTCTCTCTCTGTGTGTCTCTGACACGGACACTGACACTGACACACACACACACACACACACACACACACACACACACTATAAAACATGTCTGTTTTACTGGTTTAAATCAAATATTCAGTAAAGGTTGAAATGACACTGCTCAAGCAGCAGCTGAACTGTTCAGACCGATCTCAGGACTGTCCTAAAAGGTGTGGCTTAATATTTTAACGAGTAGTCTTGATTGACAGTCCTCTGTGTGAGACTCCGCCTCAAGCAACTAAACACAAGCAATGAGAATCAGGATCAACCTCCATGTAGCAAAACTATAGTAACGCAGTAGCTATACTACGCTACGCTAGTGTTCCTTCACTAGTTAGCTTTTGCTATATTAGTTTTCGCTTATTAGTTTTCACTATTCGTACATTTTTACAATTTGCTATAGCGCTTTCCCAAATCCCAAAAGAAAATGGTGTGTGTGTGTGTGTGTGTGTGTGTGTGTGTGTGTGTGGTTTTACAGTAACCTCCAGGCACTTCAGGAAAAAAGCTGCTGCGCATCCGTTTTATCTCCAATGCAGACACAAGAAAGGTTTACATGCACACGTTTTTTTTTTTTTTTTTTTAAATTCTATTAAAATGACTAATGTGAGATGAGGAGGAAGGAGGCGGGGCTTCCAGGGGGTGCAGGAAAACATGTCTTGCACATGGTGATCATACACACACTACAGATGTGGTGGAAAGAGATTAAAACCGGTGGAGTATTCCTTTAACCGCTGAGACACTGGATGTTTAAAAAAATAAATAAATAAAAAATTGTGGGATCGTTGCGTAAGTTGTAGGTTGTTGCGAAACGTCAGCGTCTTCACACGCGGTGTGAAATTTCCTGTGACCTTTCAGATGAACCCTTTCACTGGAACTCGTGCCTAATGTTATGCTAAACGCTAGCGTGCAGTGACAGGCGCCGTAAGCTCTAAATGTGATATAAGCTGTCATGGTGAGCTGTGACACACGGCACCTTATCTGACCTGACATTTCTCTCACAGATGAACATTAATCATTTGAAGGTGTGGTTTTCACAGTGACCTACATTTTTGGCAAAAAAAAAAAAAAAAAAAAAAAAAAGGAAGGAAGGAAGATCCTTAGATGTATGAAATGATGTTAACACAAATACACACACACGTCTCTAATTTTATACTCTTCCTCAGATTTAATTTTTCTTTTCTCTCTTGGCTAAGAGTGCTCTGTGTTGGTTGTGTGTGTGTGTGTGTGTGTGTGTGTGTAAAAGTAATGGCACATTAATGGCGTTTCTGCAGGGTGCAGCGGCGGGATGAAGTCACTAATCAATTTCAACAAATCTAATTAAGTATTAATTAGGCCTCGGGCTGCATGGGGCTTCAGAGAGGGCAGAGAAAAGAGGGAGGGCGGGGGATGGGTCGCTGGATGGAAGGACAGAAATAGAGAATGAAGAGATGAAACTCTCTAGACTCACATTAAGCCTAAACCTAAGACCCATAATGACACTTTACGGCATCTATAAACATGCACTAAACGTCACCGTGGCACTGATTGAACGCTGATTTATACTACTTCATGTTTCTGACGATGAAGCTGTGAGTGTCGTGTGTAAGACATTCACACTGGCGTCTGATTACGTCTGATACCAAACCAGAATTTACCCAAAAAAAAAAAAACTGTCTGAAGTTTTACTCTAGTAAAGAAAAGAGAGAGAAGAAGAAAACTAATCGACTCGGCATTTGTGCCAACATTTGACTGACACACCGTCAAATTTTTATTTTATTTTTTTTAAACAACCAGCTCTTTCTGTGTCTTTCTCCAACACTGTCAAAGTTCTGATCCATTTTTCTATCTTGTTTAGCTCGAGTGTTTGGGTCTGATCCCAAATCCACAGCTACCTGATACACTTTCCCACTCAAAAAATCAGCGTTTGCTTGAAACCCAGAACCCCAGAATCCCTGTCACCCTTATGTCAATGTTGTTACCCTCGTATCAACCCTTTTACTCTCATGTCAACCCTGTTACCCTCAGTTTTATTACTTGTTAGCTACATTAGCTTTGTTGGGGGTAACAGGGAGCAATGCTCCTTATTTTATAGGCATGATGTTTTAGTGGCTGAAATGAATTAGCTCAAACACACACACACACACACACACACACACACACACTTCCTCCATATGGCACTTTTATCTGTGATTCATCTAAAATTCAAAGCTGAAGATCTCCTCCTCTCAGCTGGATTGGTTAATGCTGTTGCTAAGTTTAGCCTTGGCTCTGAAGTGCTAATTCTCTATAAAAACAGTAACAGCAAGACGACCGGTGCGAAAAAGAGGAGGGAAAAACACACAAAGACAGAAACCGCAAAGAAATTAAACTCTTGAGCACGCACACACGCACGCACACACACACACACACACACATTGCTCCCTCCCTCAAACGGCAATAAAACAGGCTTCATAAAGTGCAATTAAAACCCTGGGCACTAATTTAATGGAAATGATGGCTTGTAAAAAAAAAAACGAGTGTAAAAGGGAGGAAAAGGAGGAAAGAACAGAGAGAGAGAAGAGTTGCATAAGAGAGGGTGGTTTCCCCTTTTGATTCTCAAGGTTTCTTCCTCATGTGGTCTCAGGGAGTTTTTCTTTGCCACCATTACCTCTGGTTTGCTCATTAGGAATAAACTTTAATCTACAGTATATCCAGAAGCTGAATTTGTGACAATGTATATTGTTAAAAGTGCTATATAAATAAATTGAATTGTATTGTATTGAAAGTTACATAATATCTAGCGTCCATTATCATGTTTCAGAATTTTTCAAATCCAAAACTAAATCCAAAAAATTACAAAATATTTTATTAGCATGAGAAATTCTCATATGAAAATATAATCTCTCTGAATGTCTCACTTTGTGCACCATTTTCTTATTTAAAAAAAAAAAAAAAAAAAAAAGCAATACACATAACCCATGTACACTCCTAACCAGGGTTGCCAGGTCTGTGTGACAATCAACTCGAAAGTCACCATGCAAAATCCCAAACTCTGCATTAAACCATGTATCGTGGCCACATGCATTTATTTAATGATGCCATATTAAAAACATGAAGTTTTTTCCAAAACATCAAACTTCTAAATGTCATAATGCCCACCTTGCTTGGCGAGAGTTTAGACGTTTTGCTATTTTGATGACTCCTTGCCTCCTTGAGGTGGGAGAAGGCTTGTTCCACTGCCGGGGTCCACTTTAATTCCTTCGTCCCCCTTTTGAGCAAGGAAATGAGCAGTGCAGCAATGAAGATGAAGTTGTGGATGAATTGCCTATAGAAATTTGCAAAGAGAAATCGTTAATGAGACATATGGCATTACGCAATATTCGGAGGTGGTGCTTAAGGTCATCTTCCATTCGTCGCCTTCTTTGATGCCGATGAGGTTATATGCACTCTGCAAGTTTAACAAATATGCACACTTCTCTGAGCTGTTCCAGGACCAATGGAACAAGTGAGAGGGGGTAATGCTACTTTATCGTGATCTGGTTCAGTCTACTAGTCAATGCACGGTCTGAGTCCGTCCCCTTTTATCCCTCAAAGAAGAATCCTGCCTATGAGGGTCACATAGAGGGTTGAATGTAGACTTGCTCAAGTGCTTCCTTGATGTACTCTTCCATGGCCTGATTCTCAGTGGCTATTAACGGATAAATGAGGTTGTGTGTTGGTGTAGTGCCTGCCTTGAGCTCAATGGTGCAGTCGTAACGTCAGTGAGGAGGTAGACTGCTTGCTTTAACCTCGCTGAAAACATCCTTGAATTCATGGTAACAGGTTGGAATCCACCTGAGTGGATGCTTGGGGACTCTTGATGGAAGTGGATCCGGCCATAAGCTGTGGGGTTCTGAGGCATGCAACATGACAGAGGAAACCAGCAGACAATTTCCTTTTCTGCCCAGGAGAGCTGTGGATTATGGATGTGCATCCATGGAAAACTGAGGATGATGGAGAATTTTTTGGTCATGGTGACGAAAAAGGAGATGTGGTCATCATGTACGTGGCACTGACATATAGGTGAATGGGTTTGGTCAGTGATGGTCTCTGATGAGTCCTCCATCAAGTGCTTGACGAGACTGAAGTGGTTGGGTGTCAAGACCCAACAGGGTCAAAAGGGAAGTGGTAGCTCAGTGGTTAAGACGTTGGACTTCTGCTCGGAAGGTTGAGAGTTCAAATCGCAGCACCACCAAGCTGCCACTGCTGGGCCTTTGAGCAAAGCCCTTAACCCTCAACTGCTCAGTTGTATAAATGAGATAATTGTAAGTCACTTTGGATAAGGGCGTCTGCCAAATGCCATAAATGTAAATGTAAAGACAGAGTTCTTCCACTAGGGCCTGGTCTATGAGGTTACCCTCTGCCCTGGAGTCAATCAGTGCTGAAACAACAGAGAAACCTTCTGAGTGTCTTATCTGTACTTATGGTGAAAACTGGGCAGAAAATCTTGTGATCTTGTGAGGGGAGGAGCTAGTTCACTCATGAGGTGGTTGTGTGGTTTGCAATGGATGTTGATGTGCCTGACACTGGGCAACCCGGTGCTTGGAGCTTCCACAGTAAAAGTAAAGTCCTCCTCTATGACTCCATCTATGTTTCATAGCACTGAGCTTAGTTTGACCAACCTGCATGGGCTCTAAGACACTTGGGTTGAGAGAGGGCTTTTTCTCAGTGAGTGGTCCATCTCGCCATTTCAGAAGATGGCCAAGGTGGATGAACAATTCGAAGAGTGAAGTTGGTCATCATGGCAGGCAAGCTCCTTTAAGATATCTGGACAAAACCCTCGTCGATCAGCTGCTTTTAATGCTGGTTCGTTCCAGCCATTGCCTGCAGCCAGTGTCATTCTTGTAGTCATGCTTGATAGCTAGGAGATTCTCTCCAATCTCCTTTCCCTCTGGGGAGTGATCAAACACTCGTTGAAAGCGCTCTATGAAATGTTCCCCTCTTTCAGACCAGAGGGCCTCAAGGTGAGTGCTTTATCTCTGAGAAGGTTGATAAAGTAAGCGATTTTATGTTGCTCAGAGACCCCCCTTGCTTGGAAAAATACAGGGAGCATTCCAATATGAAACCCTTACCTAAGGCTGGATCGCCTGCGTATTTCACTGGGTGCAAGATGAGTGGGAGAGCTTGGCCACCCGTGGATCTAGCTGCGAGACCAGCATGTTACTTAGCTGCGTGAGTTTAGTATTTAGCTGGATTAGCTGGTGTTGATGTTCTCCACTAGTCCGCCTTGAGAAGCGAGTGCCTGCTACCACACTATAGGATACTTGCTGCATCCACTGAAGGGGAGAAGAATACTAAAAATATGCTTTAATGAATAAAGCAGGTTTGCAGACAGTTCTAAAAACAGGACAAGGACAAAAAACATGAGTCAGAAAACATGCAAAGGGCCAGGTGATCAGCAAACAGGACAAACCAAATCAGAAAAAAACAGAATATCAATCACTATGAAAAGGCTCGGCATGTGAGGAACAGATACACTCAACGATACTTTGCATTGATGGAGTGTTTTGTGTGTGTAAACACTCACTATCCACTTTAATAAACACCTGTACACCTGCTCATTTATGCAGTTACCCAGTCAGCCAATAATGTGGCAGCAGCACAATATATAAAATTATGCAGATACAGGTCAAGAGCTTCAGTTAATGTTCACATCAAATATCAGGATGAAGAAAAAGTGTGATCTCTGTGATTTTAACTGTGGCGTGGATGTTGGTGCCAGATGGGCTGGTTTGAGCGTTTCATAAGCTGCTGATCTCCTGGGATTTTCACACACGACAGTCTCTAGAGTTTACACAGAATGGTGCGAAAAACAAAAAACATTGAGTGAGCAACAGTTCTGTGGGTGGAAACACCTTGTTAAGAGAGGATAGGAAAATGGCCAGATTGGTTTGAGTATGTAGGTGAATGGTGAGTCTAGATGTGTGTGATCAGTAGACAGGTGACTGGACATGATGAATATAATCTGGGAACTGGAGTTCAAGGTGGGCGTGTTTGTAGAATGCGAGGCAGATTGAAAACTCGAGGTGTCCAGGTTTGTAGGCTGAGAAGCAGTTTGGGAGTTGGAGTTTATAGCCGATTCCAGCGTAGACATGACACCAAAACGTCCTTGCATTATTACATAAAAATTTCCAGTGAAAATGAGTAAACCAATTTAGTGACACAAACAGCAAGTAATTGTTGATTAAATCAAACACAAAACCACAACCCACATACATATAGGCCCTATAACAGACCCTGATCATGTTTAAAGTCCTCCAGATAACTTATTTATCATTGATATAATTATTACTCTAGTATATGCCAACTGTCCAACCTCCAAACTTGAAGTCCAAAAAAAAAAAACCCACATAACACAACAAAAATAAAAATAAAAACCCCCAGATAAACTTCACACCTGGACAACCCTGCTGCTTACATATAGTTAGCATCTTAATAACCTGATCTTGATTCAGTTAGTTCTCTCCTCTATGTCATTTTCATTAAAAACAGAAACCCAACACCACTCGTCACCATCCCCACCATGAAGCATGGTGGTGGTAGCATCATATTCAGTTTCAGGTGGCAATGCCCAAGAAAAGTCCAAGGTCATTTTCACTTAGGGAAAATCAGGCAACACACACACACACACACACACACACACACACACACACAGGCGAAACTGATCTTTTATAATTGATTTTCTAAAAAGAGTTTTAGACTTTTGAATACTAACAGGGTTGTCATGAGGGGTGATAAGGGCAACAGAGTTCACCTAAGGATACCAGGGGAGGCGTAAGGGTAACAGGGTTGACGTGTGTGTAACAGTGTTGATGTAAGCGTTCCAGGATTGGCATGAGGGTAATGCAGTTGTGATAAGGATAACAGGATTGATTTAAGGGTAACAAGGTTTGTTAGAAGGGTAACAGGGTTGATGTAAAGGTAACAGGCTCTGTTAAAAGTGTAACAGGTTTGAAATGAGGGTCACAGGGTTTGCTAGAGGGGTAACAGAGTTCCTGTAAAGGTAACAGGTTTTGTTAGAAGGGTAACAGGGTTGACATGAGGGTCAGGGGGTTTGTCAGAAGGGTAACAGTTTTTGACGTAAAGGTAACAGGGTTGACATGAGGGTCGGGGGGTTTGTTAGAAGGGTAACAGGGTGGATGTAAAGGTAACAGGGTTGACATGAGGGTCGGGGGGTTTGTTAGAAGGGTAACAGGGTGGATGTAAAGGTAACAGGGTTGACAACAGCAACAATGTTTAGGATACATGTTTAAAATGAAGACCAATGCTTTGCTGCAAATATATCATTTTTATATCACTGCATTTTAATTAAAAGATGTCATTTCTAATTATTGCATTCTCTGTTACAGCAAAGTGTAACTCTCTTACTGTACATATTATGATTATGATGTCATGCTGTGATTTTACATTTCCATTATAGGAGTCCCCTACAAATTTTTCATGAGCTAGTTATCCCTTGTTACAAATTTTTCATTTAACTTTTTTCCTTATGTTTTTTTTTTTTTTTTTTTTACATATTATTAATTTGTTTCCCAGACAGAACAGGACTGAAATCTGTGTCACTGTGATAACAGCAGTGTAGTTTAAAACTAACATGAAGCGATTTCGTTTAACCCTAAAAAGCAACATGGCTGACCCTGAAATACTTTAAATACCTGCTTTAGCACTGCTTTGTAAAGTCGCTATGTGATTTTAGTGTGGTTACACTTCACTCCTACTTCCTTCTTCTGGTTTGTCCTAGATGATTTCCACAGCTTGTTGATTTTGCAACGACAATCTGATTTTAGCAAATGATGGAATTCACTTATAAACCAAACATCTTAGCACTAGGCTACGCTGTGTTGTTTTCTGAAACAAAGATGTGTGAGAGGAAAAAGGGCGGCATATGTGCTGAACCCACATCACACAGTCAGGTTCATGTTTGTTCTAAAGGTGTCACAAAAACACTAGTGTGTGTGTGTGTGTGGTTTCAATCCGGGGTTCCTTATCTGTGCAATATCTGTGTTTCGCTGCGAACGCTGATGAACCTCCTGAACTTCCTCCTCCGTCTTAAACACTCGGCTTTTGGCCAGACTAAAAGAAGTGTGGCATTCGCTCATTCGCTCGGGAGTCACCTGACTGAAAATCCATTCACAAGCTGTTATTTACTACGTAGGTTCCCTAACACTGAAGCTATGTTGAACCTATTTATATAAAATTCACAAGGAACTTCAGTTTAAGGAAGTGAACTCATCTCTTGCTTCAACTGAAATAAACTCAAGAAACTCATGACCATTTATATTAAAGTTGCAGTGCGTAGGATTTACTGTTAACCATGAAAATAAAATATGATTAAGTCAGGGGAGAAAAATGATCTAAAAGGAATTTTCAATATTTCACAGTGGGTTTGAATTGGCAGGACATTTTGAACAGAGATTAGGAATGTTAACAGAGAAGAAGAAAATTCACTGAATGTTATGGGAAAAAAGTGAACAAATTCACTCAAACTGTTCCAGATTGAAAACATTATTTAAAAAAAAGGATTATGTTTATAATTATGGTTGCATTTGCTGTTGTTGAACATCCATGAAACAAGTTAGTTCCTGTTATGACTTATGTTATAGGAGCTATAAAAAGTAGTTCCCTCACCAAGCTCTAAAAACGTTTAACAGCTTTACCTCTGTTACAAACCTCTGACACTGGAGACTCCTTCCATAAACCAACAATGATAACATTAAAATGTAATATAAACCTATAAACCTGTGATTTGCAGCTGCGATGCTGTCAGAGCCACTATTATAGAAAATTAATCAACACCTTCTGACCAATCAGAATCCAGAATTAAACAGTGCTGTGGTATAATGGACTGTATACCATTTATAGACTTCCTAACGACTCTCGTGTGGCACAGTCCTGGATAGAAGGCGTGGGATGTGGACACAGTGAGGGGGCATGGAGGGTTGGCCTGCGGTACAACACTAATCCTTCCACTAAATCCATGTCTCGGCTCCTCCCGGGGCTGGCAGATGGCGCAGACTCGTGGCCCACTCTAATCCAAGAGCATCTGCGTATGGATTTCGAGTCATTTGAACATACTGCGAGAAAGAGTAAAAAAAAAAAATAATAAAAAATCGAATGCATGTTGTCATAATTTTAACACGAGACGTGTTAGGAGGAGTCGTTTTTGCACTCCGGTGCATCGTGGCCCATCAGCCTCCTCCTAGAACTCTCACCGCTGCCAAGACGTGATGGGATTGTTTACAGCCGAGGATCTGAAAAGACGAGCCTCCAGAATTTCTCCCCGCTGGGACGGAGGGAGGGAAGGAAGGATGAGATGAGCAAAAAAAAAAAAAAAAAAAAAAAAAAGTGATGGGAGGAGGACACGAGAAGACGTGGGAAAGCGAGAAGGACCGATCTCCTACGATCCAGGATGGGAGGGGTTGCTCAAGAGACAGAGACGGGAGAGAGATGGGACACATGGAGATTTACGTAGACTAGCGACTGTGTGGAGGAAATGATGAAACGATAACCGACAAATTTATGTACAAGGGGAAAGAGAGAGATGTTAGCGCCGCTGTGTCCTGCATGAATGAGCTCCAAAAGCAACATGAAGCTTGAAGTTGGCGCTTTAGAGCTTTTCGTACCCGTCTCTTAGGGTTACGGACACCAAAACAACAGAAAAACTGGAAAAACTGAGATATTCTCATTTTAATTTTGTACTTCATCCATTCCGGGGAAAACTATTCGAATTTTTTTAAATCCAAAAACCGCAAAATATAAAAAAGAAAACGTGAACAAGAAACCTTAAGTGAACCAGCTACAAGTCGGTGAAAAATTGGGGAAATCATTCCATTACAGAATTTTTTGAAACACACGTTGAATGTAAAATAAAAGTTTACAAAATTAAAAAAAGTAAAATAAATGACAAACCAAGATCCTTGGATTTTTTCCCCAACATCCTGCACACATTAAACAATATTTCTGATGGATTTTATTTATTTATTTTTTTGGTAAAATCCTTGTAATTGGAAGGCCATCTGATTGGAAGCAAGCAGTACGTCTACGACTCAATCGGTTGGTCGGTTGCCATGACAACGAGGCGCTTGCTTGCCTTGCTAGTTGTTTCCTTTCCTTTATATTTAAGGAAATAATTTATGTTTCATTTAAAGAGGATTGGTTGTACACTTCCTTCATTTATTAGAAACAACGTTCATTTGCTTGCTAGTTTGTCCATGTTAATAGCAAAGCTTCCCTAAAGCCAGTGTTTGGGGTTTAAGAAAAAGGAAAATAAACTCCATTACTCCAGTAAAATTGTTGTAAAAAAGTTGTGCTGTGTTTTTGGATTAAAGCTTCTTGTTTCACTATTCACTTTGCGTCACCTCGCAAGCTACGTGAAATATAACGTTAAATTTTGTTTATGCCATTAGGTGGTGTAAGCATAGCATTATGTTTTCAGGTTCATCCATGATTCTCATGTTCTATCGGAAAAATCAGAGAATTATGGGTAAGAATTTCAGTGCCTCGTGTCGACTGTGAGAAGGTGTGGATGCTATGCAGAGTTGCTCTCGCTATGGCGAGTTAATGGCTCGCATGCTAATCTCCATCATCACAGGGTCATGAGGAAGTGAATTAGATCAGACACGGCTAATGTCCCGTTTCTTCATCACGACTCCAGCTATCATTCGCTTCCAGCTGCGCATAGTGATGAGGAGTGGAGATCTTTTTGAGAAGACCAATGTGTTAATTTCCTACACCAAATTTATGAAGACAACTCGAGACGAATGGAGCCATTTCTATCTATAAAAAAAAAAAAAAAAAAAAAAAAACTTTCCGGCTATGAAGGTTCATGCAGCAATCCCGGATATTTCTGATCAACGTGAGCTGTTCAGAGATGCTAAGGTTTGGCAGGCAACTCTCACCAAACCTTTTAATATGAAAACATTTTTGTGACAAACTATTCACTTTATGGAACTATAAAAAAAAAAGAAAAAAAAAGTCATTCAAAATTAAAGATTGTGCAATTTAAGTCTCCAAATGTATTTAACAGAAAAACGTAAACAATTCTAACTGAAATTCCAACTCAGGACCTCTTACGCTTCACACAACTCAAATTTAGATTAAAAATTACAAAAGCTAAGGTTAGGGGCGGAGACGATTGTTTCGTAGCTACAAATTGAAGAATTTGATAAATTTCACCTCATATTTCAGTTGTACATTTGTTAAAAACTCCAAACTGTTTAACAGTTTAAAAAAAAAAAAAAAACACTTTTTTTAATTTTCGCTTTTCGTTTCACAAAATTGTGAATTTTCCTTAAAAAATGGAAATTTCAGACGTCAAAAATGACATTTTCACCTACTTAACGAGATCACAAGAAGGAACTCTATAACATGATGTAAATGCGACAGTAGCGGTCAGTTTATCCATTTTGGTGTTCTTTGTTGCTATAGCAACGACCAAATGGAGAACAGCGCCAAACTTGAATCTCAGTTGTTATTTCATAGTTAGCATAACAAGGAGATATGAAAATATTTATTCGTAAAATGTCCTTAGAAGCATTTCCAAGAAATTTTTTTTTTATTTTTAGCTTTCTGCCTTTTATGGAATTCTGTGGGCGGGGATTAAATGTAAATCAGCTGTGCCATGAATGTGCTTGGTAATTTTACGGCTGCTCCTCAAAACACAGACGTGTCTACGAAGTAAATCGGAGAAATTTTTAGAAATCTGGTGGGAATTTTTAATCTAGTTTATCCTATGAAAACAATTAAACACAACTTTATTAAAATATTTTAAGTTCAGTTTAGGAATCCGGAGTCTATGAAAATCCTGATAAACAGAGAGACGACATGGGCACCATGGATCTGCATCTCAGAAATGGAATTGCTACAGCTCTGTCCTACACCCATGCCCTACTTTTATACATCCTCACAGGCACATGCCCACACACACACACACACACACACACACGATCACACATAGTGTTACATGTCAGCAGGGGGCCTTTTAAAGTTTAATGTCATGAGTCGAGCTGCAGTAACGATGACACTCTGTCTCTCCACCTCCCCTCTCATTCTGTCTACACCATCCATCAGCACCAGCATCACTGTCCCCTCGTCCTATCTACTCTCTTTTCCGGCTCTTTCTATGTGTCAGACACACACACACACACACACACACACAGTGTTTTCTTCCGTCTCTGTTTAAAAGCGAGGAGCCTGGTGGGGCAGAAAATCTAACAGCCAAGACGGGAGCATCCATCAGGAAGAGAGTGTGTGTGTGTGTGTGTGTGTGTGTTTGAGTGAATGAGTGAGAGTGTGTTTAGTATGCAGCTCAGACATACATTTCAGAAATAAAAAGTTCAGATGTTCTTCTGCTTGACTGATAACTCACGCTGGCTGTTGGATGCCAACTGATACACACACATATGATCAATCAATCATCTCTCACACATTTTTCGGTTCATGGGGAGCCTCAACTCCAACATATTGAGCAATTACCTCGTGGTTGTGTCAGAATCAGCCTACACAGACAATATACTGTGGTCCATATAAATGTGCATAATGCATTGCTCCTAGGACGTACACTACGTGAGAGCGCGCCGTTCCTAGGATGTACACTCCCTGTGACAGCGCGCTGCTGGTAGGACGTACACCCCGCAAGAGCGCGCCGCTCCTAGGACGTACACTATGCAAGAGCGCGCCGTTCGTAGGACATACAGGACATAAGTGTGCACTTTCAAGTCAGATGTGCGACACACACATTTGCTTTGCAAGTGTGCACTTTTAGTTCATACTTTACATTCTGCAAGTGCACACTTTCAGGTCAGGAATCCCACAAGGCCTTGACCTTTCAAGTGTGCACTTTATATAAGCTGCAACATACACAAGGCCTTGAAGCTCTAAGTCACAGCACACTGCTGCCATTCAGTGCACTTTATGTAAGACACATCATGCTGAAGATACACTATTAGCACCTGTGTCTCATTTCACATGGACATTTAAGTCAGATGCATCATATTCTGCTAAGTGTGCACTATACAGTTCAACACATCCTACAATTGCATCATGCTGGTAGTGTGCACTTGCTTAACTACTTGAAGGTGCACATGTCTCTCTGCAGGACGTCACCTTTTTCAACTTTGCAAGTGTGAATGAGGAACTGGTGAACAAAACCACGACAAGTGTTTTAACTTTGAACAGACAGACAGACAGCGAGCGAGCGAGAAAGAGAGAGAGAGAGGGAGAGAGAGAGAGAGCACCATTGGTGTTCTCCTCAGTATGGACAAGATGTTTGACACTGATATCCTGCTAGCTGTGGAGAAAAGCCATGGACTTGGAGAGAGAAGGAGAGAAAAGGAACAGGAGACGGATGAGTGCATGGCATTGGAATGAGACCGCATGCTCCCAGTGTTCATCTGTGGGTGGGAAGGAGGACAGAAAGAGGGAGAGAGAGACAGAGAAAAACTAAGAGACAGAGAGAGATAGAAAGAGAAAGACAGAATGAGACTGATATAGGGACCAAAAGAGCGCAAGGCAGAGAGACAGACAGAATTTGAGAGAGAAAGAGACAGAGACTGAAAAACAGAGACGGAAAGAGAGGCAGAGTAGCAGGAGACACAGTCAGAGCGAGAGAAAGACCGAGAGAGCAAGAGACAGTGTGATAAACCCAGAGAACGAGTGAAACCCAAACCACCGGCCTTTATGGTTCAGGAACAATGTCCCACATTCTTTTCTCTGACCACAAGACTGATGAAACTCTGCCCATTCCACCTCCTTCTCCTCTCTCTCACACACACACACACTCTTCCCTCCTAGGGTAACTCATATTACACTTGAAAGGGTGCACAGCGCAATGTGTGTATGTGTGTGATGCCAGGGGAAGCATGGATTCCAATCAGGTGGGGCAGCTGGGTGGGGGAGGTGTTGGATGGAGGGGGGGGACACATACCGTGTGTGTGTGTGTGTGTGTGTGTGTGTGTGTGTATATAAGATTTATTCGTCTCTGTCAGGAAACTTTGACCCCAAAGTTGTAAATCTGTCAGAGGAGTCTAGCCAACGCAACAGGAAACGGGGCGAAGGGGGGTGATGCACAGACATTGTAAAAGAGAGAGAGAGACGTTTACAACCCCCCCCACCAATCATACACACACACACACACACACACACACACACACACGCACACAAAAGATATGTATGTTTGCGTGTGATTGAATTGTGGATTAAAATCGTGTGCACTTGTTGATATGATGAAGTTTTCTGTAAGGAGAAGTTTCATGTACATTGTTTCATGTACATTAAATGCAACTACAAATGGATAAAAAATACAAATAAAACACTTGGGGACGTGCTGATGTAGAGAATATAGGTTGAGAGATATATAGGTTGTAACAGTAGGTCCTCTTGTTCGCATCACCCCGTTGTTATTTTACTATAACAGCATTACACACTGTTTTCTTCCTTAGCAATTTGTTAAAAAGTATGCACACCCTCATGCACAGGTTTTGGAACGAATGCAGTCAGATGAGCAATGTTCTCATCTCCACTTGCTTGCTGTCCTGCTGTTTCCTTTCTGTTCTAAATATGTTCTTGTTGACTTCCCTTCATGACTCAGAAGTGTGTATCTTCTACATCAAGACTGGGGGGGTAGAAAAAAAAAAAATCACAGGGTGTAGCAAGCTAAACGGTAGAGAGAGAAAAATGAGAGACGTTCAGCAGTTAGCTCTCAGCAGGTGGTCAGTGGAGGAAAGGTGACAGTAATGGATGCGCAAGGCTTCTCTGCTAATATTCAATTTGCTAGGAGATGAAAGTGTTCTCTTGTGTATTAAAGCTAGAACTCCACATTCACCACATTTAGGAGAATTAAAAGAATTAAATTTAAAGTCCATGGGGTGAAGCTGGACCTGATCCAAGTCCTCCTATAACCCTAATCCCGAACATGGAATGTCAGGAGATCGTAAGTTTGGATCTCAGCGATGCCACAGCCATTTGTGACCAAAGTTGGCCCTGCTCTCTGGGTGGGAGGGGCATACTCTCTCTCCACTGCCAACCACTGCAACACTAGCCAATGGTGGGCATCTGTGAGCTTGTGTATGTGGAAGAGGGCAGACAGCACTCTCCTCCGAGTGTAGACTTCTGGTTCTGCAGCAAGTGGTACTTGCTACTTAGTCTTACACCCCGGATGGGATGCCAGTGCACTGCAGAGCGCCATACACACACTCATGTCTAGAAGGAATTTAGCATAGCTTATTCTCCTACTGGCAAGTTTTTGGTAGCTAGAAGGAAACCGGAGAACCCGGAGGAAACCCGAAAGCACGCTGGGAGAAGAACTGAAACTTCAGTAACCTGGGCTGAAAGGTAAAGCATGTGGGGATTCCCAGGGAAAAGTAGATGCTTCCAGAGGTCAAACTTAGCATTTACCAGATCACAGTCGTCTCACGCTCGCATCCATGAAGTGAGGTGGAGTAGAGTTAAGTGGCATCAAAACTGAACATATGAAATGTAATGAGGCACCTAAAGTTTAAGTTCTACTGAAATAGCTAAATTCCATTTAGGCCTCCATCTTTGGCTGTTTGCTGCTTGTTTGCCAGAAAGCAAACATTAGCATAGGCTAACTAGCTAGTCATCTAAATTATACTGGAAGGTTACATCATAATATAGAGAATGACTATTTAAGGAGAACATAAAAACTTTGTCTGACCACTCTGAATATATATGGTTTTCCTGGGAATTTTTTTTTTTTAAATATAAATGAATATGTTTTTAAAGGGAAATCATAAGCCTAGCAAATTCAAAACAAAAAAAACATTCATAAAAATGTACGTTTATTAAATACACAACAGGAAAAAAAAAAGAATTTTTAAAAATGTGACATGCATATAATTCAAATACACAAAATTCGTACTCAATTTTTTCAGCTTCCAAGCTCTGTACTGTCTGGAGTTTGCTGACTATTCAAAAAAAGAACAGCATCATCTTTCACATTCATCTATCTACTACATCATCTACTCATCAGTTACTTGCCCTTAAGTTATTCTAATATAATGAGGGAGCTCATCTACATGTGGTATCAGCAGCAAGTTCGTGTGGTGGTGGGGAAGTACGAGGAGAGTGCAGTTCTAAAAGAGGAAGTGGTCAACCACCACACATCTCTAAACACAGAAACGCCAATATCGTCATAGAACCAGAAACCAAGCGCAGCAGCTGCTGTTAAAAATCTGCAGAATCTGACCTTTGGCACAAAAGCAAGAAAAGGGCCAATGAGAATGAGACAGCGGGAACAGGGGAGAAGAGAGAGAAGGGGAAAAAAAAAAAAAAAAAAAAAGATCTGTTCCTAGACAGCTTGCTCCATAGACGAATGTAAGTTGAGAAGGGGAAAATGTAGTACGAGAAGTTTTGGGAAAAGCTGACATTTCAGTGAAACTCACTCTCTCTGACGACAGAAGCCTGGCCCAGTTTCCTTCCTCGCTCTCCATTAAATGCTCACATTTAGTGTAGAAACAACAAGAGCCAGTAGGAAATGAGCGTTTTTGATAGAGTATCACAAGCCCAGACAGAAGAGGGTGAAATTTCCAAACTGTCTCACTCTCTTTCCAAAACCTTCCCCAAACAATTCTCCTCTTTGCTTGATCTCTTTAGATGACAGACTGTGGATCTAACCAATTTCTTGGCTTCTTACCCAAGTCTGATCTGATCCAGACATCTCCTGCCAGGTTTGATGTGCCATTTGGACAATATCCCGATCACCTGCTAATCAGAGATCCATATCCTACAGCAGCTTGTGATGTTAACATGTGAATGTGTACATGAGTGGGTGTATAAAAGCATTGCCTCAGGATGGTGCAGAACAACACCTTGGCCTTCTTTCGCCTCCTCCCTTCCTCTCATGTCACATCAGATTTGGCAGCACTCTGGGGAAAAAGGGCAACAGATGACGAAGAGCTCCTGCCTGACAGGCAGGTCTCGCTGTAAAGGTTATCCAGGGAAGGGGGGGCTTCAGACTCTGCTGTCAAGCTGTGCTCTCCTGCCTCCCCCGGAGAACCAGCCGTCACTCCGCCGCTCGTCACAGACTCACCTGTTCATGCACCTAAAAACTCAGCCTGGAACGGCTTCGACACAAAATGTACCTACAGATAGGATGATTCTTCTGCGGTCAGGATATTTTAGAGGACAATTCACCTGTGGCTGGGGTTTTTAGAGGACTATTCTCAGGATACACTATATGTACAAAAGTATGTGGACGTCTGACCATAACACTGATATGAGGGTCTTCCCCAAACTGTTGCAACAAAATTGCCCAGAGTGTCTTTGTATGATGTAGTATTAAGATTTCCTTTCACTGGAATCGAGGGACCTAGCCCAAACCTTTTACAGCATTACAATGCACATACACGAAGTGAGGTCCATAAAGACATGGTTTGCCAAGGTGGGTGTGGAAGAACATGAGTGGCCTACACAAAGCTCTGACCTCAACTTCATTGAAAACCTTTGGGATGAATTGGAACACCAACTTCGTGCCAGGCCTTCTTGTTGGACATCCATGTCCAAACTTGTGCCCTTGTGACTGAATGGTCAGATGTCCATGTACTTTCAGCTGTATAATGCACTTTCAAGTATGATTCTCCTTCAGCTGAGGTATTTTAGAGGATGATTCTTCTGTGACTGGGGTATTTTAGCGAACTTTTTGGTGAGAGTATTTTACATTCTCCTGAGGTTGGGGTAGTTTAGAGGTCAATTCTCCTGAGGTTGAGATAATTTAGAGAACAGTTCTCCTCAGGTAAGGGTATTTTAAAGGATGACTTGTGCACTCAGGGTATTTTAGAGGATGATTCTCCTGCAGTTGGGGTATTTTTAGAGGGACGACTCTTCTGCATTCTTGGTATCTTGGAGAATGATTCCCCTGTGGTTGAGGAGTTGTAAAAAGACTATTCTCCCGTGGTTGCAGTATTTAAGATGATTCTCCTGTTGTCGGGGTACCTTAGAATGCGTATTTTAGAAGATGATTCTCCAGAGGCTGGGATATTTTAGGTGATGTACTCCTGACTGGTGTATGCGTGGTAGTTCTTCTGTGACTGGTGGTTTTCTTGTCAGTGGCTTATGGTTCTCCTTTGATTGGAGAGGTATAAATGATGGATCCACTGAGTGGGGCATTTCAGGTGAAGGATCTCCTAAACTTGGGATATTTGTGGGATATGGGCAATGCTCTTTCTATGGTTGGGATATAGATCCACATAGATGTTGTCTCATGTTCTTACATTCATGCATTACCCATTTGATGGCAACCTTTTCTATTCCCGCATTGTTCTTTCTCTTGGCACAGAATAAAGACTGACTGTACGCCATCTGGTCTGAAGCTCAGTATCTGTAGTGCAACAAGCCCAAACCCCACAACCTGTCTATCCTGGAGCAAAGTCATTCTGGATGTAATCATCCTCTCGCGCTCATATGCTAACAACCAAACATACGAGTGGCTGTTCTTTATCCAAGTAGAACTGAAAACTGAGTTCATTCATTACCAGGCTGGTGTGTGTGCAGACACATACACACTAATGGTATACTGGCATTTCAGTCTGTCAGATCACATTAGAAGATGCATTACAGTGCAAAGGACAGGAGTCTGCATACACAAACAGACGAATACATGCAGTGAGGTAAGGATGCTCAAACCAGCGAGCTTCATGTCTGAAAATGGTTCTTTGCTGAATTTTCCACTATGTCTCTCAGACAGGATGCAAGAAAGAGAGAATATAGAGAAAGCCTGCATGAAGACTCGAGAGAGAACAAACCAGGAAAACCACTATGGGAAAAAGAGCAAGAGTGAAAGCACTCCTTCTCTCTTCTATGAAGGGAATCACTCGATGATAGGATGACCTAAATTCACCACCAGACATTGCTATGAGCCCGC
The DNA here is from genome assembly GCF_027358585.1 of Pangasianodon hypophthalmus. Taxonomy (NCBI): domain Eukaryota; kingdom Metazoa; phylum Chordata; class Actinopteri; order Siluriformes; family Pangasiidae; genus Pangasianodon; species Pangasianodon hypophthalmus. The sequence continues at coordinate 2,036,086 of NC_069721.1, read as the reverse complement.
ACGGATTTAAGAGACCATGAAGAGGGGAAAGGAGCAAAAGAGAGAAAAACTTGAGCTGATAATCTTTTTTTATTTTCCTCCTCATCGGGCGGAAGAACAGTTACATAAAAGGCATCTATAATTCCCTTCCATGCAGATCAAAGGAGAACAAGGCCTCAGTGTGCATATGCACTCCGGCTGCCCTGAGGGAGACAAGTGTGTGTATGAGTATTGGTGTGTGTGTGTGTGTGTGTGTGTGTGTGTGTGTGTGTGTGTGTGCGTGTGTGTGTGCGCGCGCAAGTCCCAGCCCCACTTTCTTTTTTTTCTTTCCATCCATCTTAAGCAGTGAATTAGCCCACATCAAAAATAGTGGCAACCTAAATTCGGCTTTACAATAAAGCACTAGCAGAAACAAGACCACCTTTGTAACATTATTGAGTTGGATTCTGACTAATCAGGAGGTGTTGATTAATTTTCCATAACGGCAGCTCTGACAGTAGTGCAGCTGCAAATCAGGTTTATATTTTAGCATATTTGACCAGTGCTGCAAACCATGTACGCCATCTCTGTGTACACGGAGGGATAGGTAGAGCTGTCTAACTTCTTTGCTCAAAAGAATGACCTTTTGGAAGTCTCGTCCATTGTTCAAGGACACACACTTTTGGTCTTGCTGTTTAATGTTTTCAGGAGCAAGCCCCTTTCATATTAAGTACTTGGTATCACTATACTGATTACAGTTTTTGTTACATCCAGTCCCAGGATGTGGACCTGCTGTTTAAATGACGATTTCGGTCAAAGCTGAAACAATTTTGCCACCTTGTGGATATATTAGTGTACTACAGCTTAACTGTGGCACTGTGTGAAATTATAAGACCAGTGTTTTTTTTTTTTTTTAAAGCATGGTTAAATTTGTTAAATGTCAATCAGCATAGAACACAAATGTACTATTTTGTGGAAAGTAGGCAAGAGAGAAGCAGATATACCTGATGAATGTACAGTAGGTAACATATGTAAGGTAACAGTAAAAACACCAACCTTTTGATTTCTAAAACCACTCATCAGCGCCACTTCCTGCACCTTCCTCAATACCAGCTCATGTAACATGATGGAGCTTTGAAGAGACATAATACATTATATACTCACCATTCACTTTAACAAAAAAATAAAAAACATCCAGTGAGCGGCAGTTCCACAGGCAGAAGCGCCTTGTTGATGAGAGAGGTCAGAGGAGAAATAGACGGCCGGATTTAAAGTGACAGGAATGCTAAGGGAACACAAATAACCACTCTGTACAACCATGCCAAGCAGAAAAGCACCTCAGAAAGCATGTCTAATACTGAGGGTAACGAACAAAAACTGCAGATCACTACTTTGGGTTCCACTCCTGTCAGACAAGAACAGGAATCTGAGGATACAGCGGGCACAGCCTCAGTGACACGGGACAGTTGCAGATAAAGACCAGACGAGTGTGATGAAGGTTGAAATGGATTTAAATACCTAATAATAGACATAATCCTATTTGTTTTGAAATAACCTTTAGATGGATTTGCCTATACCCAAGATATTTTCACTCGCTAAAATGTTTACTCTTGAATATCTTAAATCTCGGAATGTGACAAACTTGCCCCTTTTAGCAGATACTGTGTTTTGCTATTCTACACCAAAGCTGCTATCTCAGCCACACTATTTCCTGCCATTACCCACCCAGTTGGAGGCTCTCATTAAGCTGTAACAACACAAGCTTTGTTTGAACCCTTTGAAAATGCTGATAAGGACATGACCGTTATTTCCATGCCACTTCACTTAGGAGTCACTCCAAACATCAAATCCATCTTCCTCTTCAAGTTATTTAACAGCAGTTCGTTTGGAAAAACAACTACGACCAGGCTGCCGTATCCAGTTCTACTCCTGGAAGTATCCACGGACCTGTATGATCTTCTGTTGATGAAACGACTGAAAAACATCTTCAAGGACATGATTTCTGGAATATCAACTTTGTCAAGTAACTTCTTACCTCTGGAAGGCTTAATAGGACTGCATGGAGCTTCTCTCCAGCTGCATCACTTTGTTTCTTTCACCATATGATTTGTGGCAGTTTGCCAGACCTTGACCAGATCTTGGATGATCTTGACCAGAACAAACTGGTCTACTACACCACAGACTCATAAAGCTTTGGGAAGTCCCAAAAAACCTTTCGTTCCCACCCTCAACCATGGCTGACTGGGGTTTTCTCAGCGAACTGTTCAGCTCCCTGCAGGCACACTCACCCATGCTGGGTCGTCTCTGGCTGCTCCTCATGCTGGTCTTCAGGATGCTGATCCTCGGTACAGTGGCCAGCGACATGTTTGATGATGAGCAAGAAGAGTTTTCCTGCAACACCTTGCAGCCAGGATGCAAGCAAGTTTGCTACGACCGCGCCTTCCCTATCTCCCAGTATCGCTTCTGGGTCTTCCACATTGTGCTCATCTCCACCCCTGCTCTAGTGTTCCTCATGTATGCCATGCACCATCACAAGAAGCACCAGGTCCTCCCACAAGGCTCCACCATCAGCATTCTTGAAGCAAAGCAGGACCTCCACCTCAAGCGTCTCTACCTTATCAACGTGGCCTTTCGGATGGTGTCTGAGGTGGGGTTCCTGTTCGGACAGTGGAAGCTGTACGGCTTTCGTGTCGAGGCTCATTTCTCCTGCAGTCGCTTCCCTTGTCCCCACACTGTGGACTGTTTCACCTCCAGACCTATGGAGAAGACAGTCTTCTTGCTCTTCTACTTTGTCATCGGAGTTGTCTCGGCCATCTCCAGCCTGGCCGAATTCATTCACATCATCTTCAAGTGGTTCATGAAGAGCAGTGATGGGGTAAAGTCCTTGGTTTGGGAGAATATTGAATTTCAGGAAGAGGCTGGTAAGAAGTATTTGACCCAGCATGAGAACCACCAAGCAACTGCAGTGAAGCCAGGCAGAACCAGGGAAGTGCTGCAGTTCCCTGGAAGGACTGGTAGGACCGGTAGGTCAAGAACCAACACTGGCTCAAAGAAATCCAGTATCAGATGCAAGAGCCTTGGAGAAAACCGCTACCAGAAAAGTGCCGAACTGATAGTGTGAGGACCAAAATTTTCAAATGTTAAGTGGTGCATAAGTCTTTATTTGCTGCATTTACACATTCATATATTTGCCTAAGAATTTAAATAAAGTCACATGTGGCAAAAACAAATTGTCTGAATGTAACCATAGTGCAAATTGTGTATAATATTTACAACCCTTCAGTACATCAGCTAGAATTCTGATTGGTCAGGTGTTGCTTAAATATTTATTTTTTTTTATACGAACAGCTCTGACAGTAGTGCAGCTGCAAACCACAGGATTATATTAATGTGCTTGCTTTATTATACGCTCCACATAAACAGACTAACAAATATGTAATTGTTGATATGGTGAAGTTTTCTGTAAGATGTTTAATAAACATTTATGGAAGGAGTCTCTAGTTTCAGCACTTTAACAGTCAGTTTTCTAAGCTTTCTTGTATTTCAGAAAGTCAAGACAGAGGATACTATTTACTTGTTTCGTCGATGTTCCGCATTAAATAAAACTATAAACAATGATGTGATGTTTAATAAATAAAATTGTAATGTTTGTTAGAAAATTGCTGTGGTATAAGAAGAATAAAGCACTTGGGGACAAGCTGTTATAAGCAAATAATCAACTTTGGAGTGGTACTAGTAACACTACTTCATCACACCACCGTCACTGTCACTCTTTTACTGAAACAGCAACTCACAGGGGTTTCATCTCTTCGCCTTCATAATTCACTGCAGTCACTTTTTATCACTTTAGCAACACTGACTGAACACACATTCGAATAAAAGTAGACTGTAACTGTAGTACTCTACTTTTTCTGCACATTTGTGTATGATTACTAGAAAACAGAAGCAACATCTCTAAATAAAATTCCAATACCTACCCAAAGGTTTTGAAGAACGGTACCAAAAAAAAAAAAAAAAATAATAATATTGAAACCATTTCCTGCTAACGGAGGTCAAGAACCTGAAGCAAAGGTCATAGGCAAAGTTTATTTTTGAAAAATATAGTAGAAAAAGGTAATAGAAAATATTTACAAGACAACAGACAAATAGTTTCTCGAGCACTTCAAAAATCTTCCACATAAATATTAGAATTTTTCAGAAGTTTCAAAATGCGATACTGAATGGCTATAAAAGGAAATAAAACTGAAAGTTTTTAAAAATATTTACAACGTTAGCTTCATTCTAGTACCATGAGGTGGAGGGAAACACTCTAAAAGTCATCGTCCGAGTCCGAGTCCAGCATGTAGGTGACTGGTTTTGTGTTGCGTGCCGTTTTGCTTCTCGGTGCCACGGCGGAGGACGTCAAGTCCAAAGAAAAGCTGTCGTCATCGTCCCACTTACTTTTCTAAACACAGCAAATACATCGATTTTTGTGTCAGCTAGATTAGCGCTTCTCAAAGTTCATAGTCATGAGGTCCGTGATAACCCAGGATTATATTTTGTTCTTATAGTATATGTAATGTTACATTTAGTTTTATATTAGGTTTATTTCTGAATTATTAGCCGATTTGACTGGAACAGAATTAAAATGAGTTTAATCCGAACCTCAATTACTCAAACGCAATTATAAATTGAGGGTCAGTAAGACGGCAAAAATGTCGTACTTCTTTATGATACACATCACAAAATCGACACCTTGGAAGCTCTGAAGTACCAATTATGAGGATATGACATCACAGCATACTATTACGCATCACGATATGTTAGCTAACTGCCAGCGAAATGGCTGCATTTATTTATATTTTTAAAAAAAAAAAAACGCTACTTTTTATTTAATATTTACAAAAACAAATTATTTAAGAAAAGGAGAAAAATTATTTCACAATGTAAAAAAAGACTGAAACGTACCTTTCCTGCAGCTGAGGCTTTGCCTTTGAGGCGGGCCATGAGGTTTCCTCCATCCGAGTCGCTGTCTGACTCGTCGCTGCTCAGTGCCACTTTCCTCTTCTGCACGGCTGCTTTTCTGGCTGCTGGTGCGGGGGCGGAGTTTTCGGATTCGCTGGACGTCGCCATTTTCGTGGCCATGCTCTTTTTAGCGGTTGTGGGTTTGGACAGCGCGTCGAGGATCGATGGCTGCTTGACATCTACACAAACAACCAGCGTGTTAAAGAAGCCATGTTTATTAATAATAATAATATTTTATTAATACGCCATCATCTAACTCCGACTCTAATACAATCGTTTCTATAGCAACAGCCCATTCTCAGGGACTTGTCTGACAGGTTAAAATGATCTATAATTGTTGATATGGTGAAGTTTTCTGTAAGATTTTTGTTAAACGTTTATGGAAGGAGTCTCCAGCGACAGAACTTTGTTTGCGTAGAGTAAAACTCTAACGTACCTGTCGCGGTTCCTTTCTTTTTGGAGGCAGCGGTCGCCTTCTTCGCTGCGGGTTTCTTTGCGGCGCCATCGGCTGCTTTCTTCGCCGCTTTCTCTTTGGGCTTGGGCGGCGGTTTAGAAGCAGTGCTGTCAGCTGTACGCATACACGTGTGAAGACGTTAGTGATTAAAAAAAAAAAAAAAATGCAAGTATTGTGACAAATATGTAATATTCAACTCCTCAGAGTTCTTACAGGTGAGTGCGCTCTTCACTGCCTCTTTGCTTTCCTTTGCTTTCTTCACAGTTTTTTTCCTGTAAGAGAGTTTAGGGGTGTTATGACGGAGAAAAGGGTTTAAGATCATTGGACTTGGTCCAGACAACGCTTAGGAGACTCACGGTGGAGGCGGGGCAGGTGAGTCCTGCTCACTCTCAGATATAGCGCGGGGTTCTGGGACAAAAATGTCATCGTTGTCGTCATCGTCATCATCTTCAGCAACTGCTGGAGCTTTCTGTTTACCCAGACTCTCCCAGGTCCCAGACTCATCCTCACTGTCAGACAGGCAGTACTTAACAGCGGCTGAAACACACAAACACACATCTATATAATAAGCTAGAAACAACGTCAGACACACTCGGGGACTGGAGTAATTTCAGTTATCAGTAGTGTGATGAAGCAGAGTTACTATTACGGTCTAAAAGAAAAAAAAAATTGATTATTTTCCTTATAACAGCATGTGAAAAAGTTCCTGTTCTCACTTACGTTATAGCAGCTATAAACACTCGTTCTCTCACCAGACTCTCTTTTTTTCTCTCTCGAACTTAAAAACAAACATGCGGTTTGTCATGTTACTGAGAAACTGAAGAGTAAACTCTGTCCTGAAGACTGTCAGAAACGTTACAGCTTTAAACCTCTTAAACTGGAGACTCCTTCCGTAAACGTTAAATAAACGTCTCCTTACAGAAAACTTCCCCATATCAACGGTTACACACGTTTTTAATCCGTGTTAAGTTACAGGAAATGAATCAACACCTTCTGACCAATCAGGGGGCGTCACTCTGGACTGTGAGCGTGTGTTAAATTACCGTTAGCTTTTCTGCCCAGCCGCTCTCTGGGAGCTACATCGCCTGCACTCGAGGACACGTCTGAATCTTCTGCCCCGGTCTCGTCCTCGTCAGATGACCATGGGTTCTTCTTCTTCTTCTTCTCCTTCTCCATCTTGACAGGTTTAAACTGCAGCGTGGTCTGCTTCCCTGACTTAGAACCTGAAAGAGAAAAACCTCCTTTTCAGCTCAGATGCTCTGGAACTGCAGGTTAATGAGACCAGTGCATGACGTGATTCCATACGGCAATACATCTCCTTTCATTCAGTACCTTTCTCCTTGGGTTCCTTCTTGACCTTTTTGGTGAGACGAGCAGCAAGTCCCATCTCATGAGAGTCTCCTGCTTCAGCGTCCTCATCGCCGAACTCCATCTTCATCACCACGCTGCCGTCGCTCTCAGACTGCAGGAACACAGACGGGTTTAGAGACACAAAACAGACAGGAAAGCAAAAAACCACAGCAGTGACACACACACACACACACTCACTCACACACACCTTGACTTTGCCCTTCTTGGCTCCGCCCTTTTTGACGGCCTGGTCCTTCATGGCACTGGTGATGCGAGGAATGACGCGGCGGCCCTGAGGGGTGGGCCTGGTCTCGTCTTTCATCTTCACCACCTTCGATTTGCCCCCTTTGACCTTGACCTGGGTGATTGGGGCCTGGGCGGCTCGCTCGGCCTGCTCCACACGCTGCGGCAAAAAACATCATTTCTTAAATAAATTTTAAAAAATTGGAATTGCTGCTAAACTGCTGGGGTATAAGAGGGGAAAAAGAAAAACACAGGAACGTGCAGTTGTTGGAAAATAATCAACTTCAGGATGGTAACAGTGACACTGTGGTGTGATGAAGCAGAATTAGTCAGTATTTTACTATAACGGCACAACAGTATTTTATTCCTTATTTATTGTATTTAAATGTCTATAAGAAATTTAGTGCAAGATTATAAACAGAAAGACGCCTTTCTTTTTTTTTTTTTTTTTTTAAAATCAGTATGTTTTCGGTAAGACACGTACCTCCAGCTCCTCAGTAAAGGCAGCGAGATCCTCCCTCCACAGATCTGAAGGAGACTTCCTCTTCAAAACACTCAATTCGTTCATCTATAACCAAAAATAAATAAATAATAAGACATGATGTGGTTTAGCACCAAACACGCTAAAGGCACGTCACATGCGTTTAAACGCTTTTGTTCACGTCACGGTTACCTTTGCATCTCTTTGCTTGCACAGCTCGTCTTTCTTCTCTTTAGTGAGGAACCACATGGGCATGCTCAGGAGGTAGTTATAGTCCGGTCCCGACGTCTCTTCCTCTTTTTCTTTCTCCTCATCTTCGTCACCTGCTTCTTCCTCCATGTCCTGAAAGGAAACATGCAGATGTTTACGGCTCATGCATGCAGAAGAACGGAGTGAAAGGCGACACTGGGTTCATATCCTCCATTAGAGTACCTTCTCCTGAGATTCTTTCCAGGCCTTCACAGGGTCCGAGTCGTAGCCCATCTGCTGCAGCATGCGGATCAGCTCCTTCTTGGGCTTGTTCTCTGAATTAAGCAAAAACAACAACAACAACAACAAAAAAAAAACGATGATTGCTAACTCCTCAACGCAGAATGCTGTGTTAATGACAGAAAGGACAGTTTGAAATGTTCCTCCTCGAATCTCTCACCAATGACGAGCGTGCCCTCGATCTTCTCCAGAATGAAGCGTGCCTGGTTGGAGAGCTTGGCGCTTTCGGCTCCCAGCATGCCGAGCAGCCAGTCCTTCCTCAGCACGTAGTACTTCAGACGCAGCTCGAAGAAGTCCTTCACGATGTCCTGCACCGTCTCGTACTTCTTCAGGCTGCCCACGTGGTCAAACAGCACCTGTGCGTGTGAAGCAGGAGGTTCAGGACCACGGTTAACATCGCCACACACTGAGGAGCTAATCGCTGATACAATCAGCTGCAAGCGCGTCCTGTCTTTACCATGGAGTTGCAGGTGAGGGGGTTCTGGAGCTTGAAGACTTTGTGCAGGCCCGCGGCCTCGGCCTCGCGCAGCCTCTCCTCCGTCATTTTGACCACGAAGCGCACCGTGGTGTCCGTGTGGTACTCTTTATAATCCGTGATCAGAGCGGGCGCCTTATCAGAGCCGTTCAGCATCACCTCCAGCACGTTCTCCTTGTACGTCTAGGGGGAACAGCATACGCAATAATCAACTGCTATTTAATATTCCTAATGTGCATCCATTTAAAGAAAAACAGCAAGTGTTCTGGGAGGTTTCACACATTTTCCCCACAGGATCTTATAGGAGTTGCTTCATCTGGGAAATAAAAAAATGGCTCCTGTGTATTGATTAGGGGTGTTACAGGAAGACAATCTTAAAAAAAAAAAAAAAAAAAAAAAAAAAAAAAAAAAAAATATCATGGCCTCGTAGCATTAATCGACTACTTAATCATTTCAAGGCACAAACTGGTGAGTGTTGAAAGACAGCACATTGAGCTAAAATAAAAACTAACGAGTCAGAGGGTTCTCAGCGCAGCTGCATGGAAACGGAGCCGCTGTAGTATGATTTCGGGCGAATCCCAAAGGGAGGGGATTGCAAAGTATTTGTGAAAGGAAGAGAAAGGAAATGATCGGGGGAGAGGACAATAAAATGCTCATGATCACTGACCTGAGTCCAGGTTTTTACAGGCAACTCTGAGATCTCGATGGTGGTGGAGTCGAGGATGGCCACCTCACCGCTGTTCATGTACTGGTTGGTGGTCAGCTCCTCAATGGTTCCTTTAAAGCCCTTATAACTAGGCAACTGCATAAACATGGAGAACAATGGATTTAGAATCGGTTTTTCAATTTTTCCTTCATTATTATGTAACTCACAGGCTATTTTAAAGGCTGCTTGTATAAATGGGACGTGTGCACTAATACTACCGTCCATCTGACTCATGGTTAGTTACTAACCACCAGCTGTTAATCTCCTACAGAGTAAATTTGCGGTCAGTGACATTGTAACACTGACATCGTTTCCTGTAACTAACCATGGGCAGAGGCTCGTGGCCGTCGAGCATGCGGTGGATGTTGTTGACGATTTCGCGCACGTCGTAGTTGGGGAGGCGGCTGGCCCAGCCCGTACCGATGCCGTCGGCGCCGTTGGCCAGAACGAGAGGGATGATGGGAACGTACCACTCGGGCTCCACGCGCATGTTGTCATCGTAGTTGTACTTGAGTAGGTTGTCATCCACAGCAGGGAAAAGCAGCCGAGCCAGAGGACTACAGTGTGTGTGTGTGTGTGTGTGTGTGTGTGTGTATAAGTGTGTGTATAAGAGAGAGAGAGAGAGAGAGAGAGAGAAGTAGGACATGAACACACAAAAAATATATATACAATTACAAATACATTATAAATAATGCGTAAAAAGTAATGCAAGCCAAAATCTTACATGCTCTCTCCTTCATGTGCACTACAAATTATATCTTATATTTAAATACACAATTTAATCCAACATGTGCCTCAACCCAAGAGTAGATCTGCAGCTATAATACAATCAAGAACTCTGTGTGTGTGTGTGTGTGTGTGTGTATATATATATATACGTACCTGAGCATGGTGAAGATGTATCTGGGGCTGGCCGAGTCTTTGCCTCCGTGAAGGCGTGTACCGAACTGCCCCAGAGGCTGCAGCAGGTTCAGATTGTTGCTGCCCACAAAGTTCTGTGCCAGACCCACGATGGTCATCATCAGAGACGTCTAAACACACACACACACATACACACACACATACAATCGGCATTTTATTTTGTTGTTTATAATTCCATAATCCAGACACTACATTATATTTAAAAGAAGTGCAGAATTACAGAACACTCAAGAATTAAAACAACGAAAAGAAAAGCCAGAAGTTCACCTCTCCATGGTGATAAGCCGACATCTCGGCCACAGAACCGGCGAGCTGGGCCACTTTCACCTCACGCTTATCGTTCCGTTTCAGGCAGCAGAACACCACCTTCCTCTGACCCGGCTTCAGACCTGACACACACACACACACACACACACACACACACACACACACACACACAGAGGTTAGTTATCATCTGCCCATTTTGAAGAAAAAAAAAACCCATAAAACTCTACAACAAACCGTAGTGCATCTGAGGGAATATGACAGATTCATGCTAACACTATTTATATTCATATTTAAAAATAAAAAAAATATTTAAATGTGCATCTTTTATGTCCCATGTCCTTTCCCCTTCAGTGGATTGGCTTTTCCACAGGGGAAAATTCATGCGCGATTGGTCTGATTGTGTCGTAGCTGAGAAAACAAAAAAAGCATAGAAAAGTGTCTCCTGTGTCACCATAGCGACGAGTCAAAAATAAACAATCATTAATACTATGGCTAAATGTTGGCACCTCGGCTGCAAAGCCCCGCCCACACGCAAATGATGCCTGGACTGGAACACGTGAATGCTACGTGCTTTCCGGATTGACGGGACTAGCACGTGATCTCACTACTGCCACCCAACACACACACACACACACACACACACACACTTTTATAAATTATAAACATCTCACCGTCCACCAGACACGGGATGGATCTCTCGTTGTCCGAGTTGGAGAAAAGCACCAGCTCCTTGTTAACAAAGTCGTGGTAGGTGAGCGATGTGGTCTCCTTCCCGTACAGATACTCCTGTTCACACACACGACAATTTCAAAATTTGTACTTTTACACAAATAATATCAAACATTTAGGTCTAATTCGCTGCCATTCTGACCTCGGGCAGGTTATGCTCCCGGCGCTGTCGCCTGTTGATCATGAAGCTGGTGAGCCACTCCTTTCTCTCTTCCACTTTCTTCTTACTAAAGGCCTAGAAAGCAGAGTGTGAAAAAATAAAACGCATTGAGAAAACATGTTTCGAGAGTGAGTCATTTCTGTAAAAACGGTAAAAGTGGCCGTGATTACAAGGGTGATCGCCTCGTCGTCGGCAGGTCCTGAGTATTTGAACGGGATGCGATGTCTCGCCATGTCCGAGAAATACTCTTTAGCCTCCTGGGCTGTGCTGGTACCCAAACCTGGAGAGGAGCAACAAACAAGAACGAGGTCAGATCAATTACAATCATCTTTTTTTGCATCTTTGTTATCTCTGATATGACCAAATACATAAATAAAATTAGCAGTTTTAAAAAGTGGCCACATTCCCACAGGATTACATGCTAAACCTGTGCTGGCTTTTGAGAGGAGATTGAGGACATTGAACAGCAAACTGAGACCCATCACCATGATTCCTTCATGACCCCGTCACCTTAGCATGTGCAGAACACAGTTTGAGGGGGAATAAAAACCTGGCTGCTTACGTTTAGCGCCGGACTACCACAGGTTTTTAGGGACAAACCTTTGTAGTACTTGATCTTCCATGATTTCAGGTTGCTCTGCTTCTCTTTCCACTCGGTGAACTCCGGGATGCTATAAAAGGAGAGCGACTGCTTCTTATTCGACGCCTGCAGAGAGAGACAGAGCAAATAAAACCTGATAAAATAGCTCAGGGAAGGCTCACATACGGGTACGATGGTGAGACGTCGATAACCGTTTGGCCATATAGTGTATATATATATAGTGTACGCTATAGATTATTAAATCTGTACATATTGAGGTACACACACTGCTGCAGTAATCATAAAGACTGTCCTGTGCTCATACCAGGACCCTTACTCACAATCTGCTCATACTGAACATCCTTTTCAGCACACTTAGTACTGTTTAACTGTGTACTAGACAGCTTAGACACAGATTTCTACAGCATGTGAACATTAGAATAACACACACACACACACACACACACACACACACACACACACACACACACACACACCTTGATGATGGGAGTGATGAACTCCTCGAGGAAGTTGTGGTGCAGCAGCGAGGGCCAGTTGTGGTGGATGAAGTTGATGAGAAGCCCTTTGATGTGGGAGCCGTCCTGATCCTGAACCAGGTGAAACGGCACACGTTAATATATAAATCGGAACGTTTCGCTAAACACGCAAGAGAATTAGCGCACGTGGCCGACCTGATCTGTCATGATCATGAGCCTGCCGTAGCGCAGCGTCTTGAGCGACTCGGGGTCGCTGTAGTTCTTCCTGTACTGCAGACCCAGGATCTTGATGATGTTATTGATCTCGGCGTTCTCCATGATCTGCAACACACACACACACACACACACACACACGATCATGCAACTGAACACACAAACACAATCACTTTCATTTACAATCAAAGTTTATTTCATGTGTAGTTGTAGATTTTTCAACCAGCACAATTGTGTGTGTGTGTGTGTGTGTTCGCACCTGTTTGTGCGAGGCCTCCCGCACATTGAGCATTTTTCCACGCAAGGGGAAAACGCCGTAGCGATCACGGCCCACCACACCGAGTCCAGACACGGCCAGGGTCTTGGCCGAATCTCCCTCAGTGAGGATCAGAGTGCAGCCGGCCGAGTTCTTACCACCTAAACACACACACACACACACACACACACACACACACACACACACACACACACACACCCATTACAGCTTATAACAATTTCGAGTCAAACTTAGACACACACATTAGCAGCAGTTATCATTTTACTTCTATACAGGAATGAACAAATGAACATGTAGGCTGATGCTTTATCTAGGCTGAAAAGCTACACTAGCTAACGTAAGCTAGTTTGCTAGTTAACTGCATTAATACGTGGAGCGAGTTTATTGTCCACTGTATCGTTTCCGATGTAGCAGGTCGTGTATTTTATCATGATATGGATATTACAGTGTCGTATCGCCCAGCCCTAATAAACTCTGCTCTGAGATGGCGCCCGTACCTGCGTCGTTGGCGTCGTCCAGTTTGGGCACGCCCTTGATCTTGGTGTGCTTGACAGCCGAGCACTTCTTGTTGAGCTGAGTCTGAGCTTTGAACTTCACCCAGTTCATCACGCTCTCCACGATGCCGCAGCCGTTCGCCTGACAGTGGAGAAAACACAAAAACACACGCTCTCACTGAAACTTGGGTCTAGTAACGTCAGAAATTACAGATCCTGTTTATAGTTGAATTATTCTTAATTATTTTCACACAGGAAACGATAATGACGCATCCGTCCTATGAGCATTAAAACCAGGATTTGTTCCAATACAAAATAATGTGTGTGTGTGTGTGTGTGTGTGTGTGTCGCTGAGAGAGAGAGAGAGAGAGACCTGTTTGATGAACTTCTCGCTGAGTGTACAGGTGGATCCGAAGCTCTTCTGCTGCAGCGTCATGTTCTCTTTGGTCTGCGAGTCGAAGCTGGGGTTCTCGATCAGGCAGTTCACAAACAGCCACACGTGGTTCTTCACCTGAAACACACACACACACACACACACACACACACACACACACACACACACACAGGTAAAGCTCAGTGTCACTTATCACACGTCACTTGACGCGAGTTAAAATGGCGCTCAGTTCAGAACGCAGAGCGTCTCGCGTTACCTGGAAGGGCTTGACTGCCACGCCGCCTTTGTTCTTCTTCTTCACCACCTCGATCATCTTGGACACGATCTGGTCGGCCACGTAGTCTGTGTGTCTGCCACCCTAACACACACACACACGCAGTTTCAACAAGGCTAGTTAGTTAGCTGATATTAAAAGCTAACGTTAATAACCCTTTCCAGTTTCTCAGACTTTCGCGGGAGGCGTGTGCCGCGGGAGGCGTGTGTACCTTGGTGGTGGCGATGCTGTTGACGAAGCTGACTTGCTGGAAGCCCTTCTCGCTCATGGTGAGACAGACCTCCCAGCGCGGGTTCACCATCTCGTGCACTACAGTGAGAGGAGAACCCGTCTCGTCCGTTCGGTCCTTCACGTACAGGTCCACGTAGCTGCGGAACCCGCTCACCTGAAACACGCGATTATAACGGAAGATTAATGTCAAGTGTCAGGAAACTGGTTGAAGTTATTTCAGAACGCATGACAGCAAGCAGGAGAGGAGGAGGAGGAGGAGCATGAGCAGGAGAAGAGCATGAAAATGAGAGGAGAAGCATGAGAGGAGCAGAGCATGAGCATGAGAGGAGCAGGAGAGGAGCATGAGATGCATGAGAGGAGAAGAGGAGCAGCAGGAGAGGCGGAGCAGGAGAAGAGCACAAGAGGAAGAAAAGGAGAGGAGGAGGAGCAGGAGCAGAGGAAGAGCATGAACATGAGAGGAGGAGCAGGAGAAGAGCACGAGAGGAAGAACAGGAGAGGAGCATGAGCAGGAGCGGAGGAAGAGCATGAGCCTGAGAGGAGGAGGAGCCTGAGAGGAGGAGGAGCACTTACGGGCAGCTTGGTGCCGTTGAGGTACACCTTGACGCCTTTGGTGGAGCCGGCGATGTCGTACGCACGTCTCGTCAGCAGCGCCACCGTGTCGCGGTCCAGAGTCTCCATCTTGAATTTGGACAGATCGGGCTGGAAGGAGATGCAGGTGTAGTCGTCGCCGCTGAACGGCTTGATTTTGGCCTCGCCGGCGCGGCCCATGTTGTCGTACCACGTCTGCAGATCACAACATTTCAAATCATTTATTACATGAGCGGCAGAACTCTAGGGCTTCACACTGTGTTTGACTTTATTCAAATGTGTTTACAGACTAATGTCATTTCAAACCGCACCTTTAAGGCCAACAGTTCTGTGTTTAGAAAGAAAAAAAGGACACATGGGCGGAAAATTGGAAATGGTAATTTCCGGACCATAGCGCTGACTGTTCTTCACTTTAGTGCGTTTACATTACGCTGGAATTTTAGTAAGTTAGGAAGAAAACTCTGTCGCGCTGTAATTGTTGAATAGAGAGAGATGGGGTGGCGTTTTCCCAAAACCGCACGTCTCCAAGTGTTTTAAACTCTTTCTACTCAGGAAAGAAAAACTGTATGTAAGAAATAAAACAGTGTGCCGTTATAGAAAGGGGGGAGGAAACAAAACAAAACAAGACAAGACAGGATGGTGTGATGTGGCCCAGTGCAAACCCGAGGTGTTTTATTCCTCTTACACCTCAGCAATTTGTCAAATTGCATCTATTTATTAAAATCACACTTTTTATTCATTTATAGTTGTATTTAAATAAACCTCAGAGCTTCGGACCTGTTTGAAGCACTGCTTGGACTCGCGGCACGCCGTCTCCACGGTGAACTTGGTGCTGAAGATGTTGCACAGCTTGGCGCCGTATCCATTACGGCCACCTAGTGACACACACACACACACACACACACACACACACACGAACGAGCCATCCATAAGTATTAAGCACACCTCACAGCTCCAGGGCGTGACTGTTATCAGACCGTATCGGTGTCGTACCCGTGACCTTCTTCTGGTCGTCGTCGTAGTTGCTGGAGGTGAGGAGCTGGCCGAAGATGAGTGCCGGCACGAACACCTTCTCCACTTTGTGCTCCACCACTGGGATGCCCTTCCCATTGTTCCAGACGCTGATGGTGGTGTTCTCTCTGGTGTGGGACAAAAACAGTTCGTAAATACATAATCGTACAAATAGCCGTATTTATTTATTTATTTTGGAAATACATCTATTGCTGTTCTGCTCCTTTTTTTTTTTTTTTATTTATTAACCCATACATGTGTAAAGATGAGGATTACGACACTCACGGGTCAACAGTGATCTTGATGCAGTTCATGCTGCTGTCCCTCTGCTTGTTATCCGCAGCATTGACTGTAAAAACGTAAAGGTCGAATAACTATCACAATATCAAAAAAGCCATTTTTAAATTACCGTACTTTCTGACTTTCTAGAATATAACATGCCCTGATTTTTTTTTTGGGTGAAGCAGATATGTAACAAAATGTTACTTATCAGTAATAACTTATACAACTTATAATAACTTTAATCATTAACTTATCAGTAATAACTTAATGATTAAAGGAGTTCCAGGTGTAATGTGATTTAAGAGGGAATGTAGTGAACACAACTCCAGCTAGTTTGTTGTTTAGCAAAGAGCAGCGTGTTGGTGTTTAATACGGATGGGACCAGAGGGTTTAACCCGCCGCTGACCCGACAACACAGAGACGAAACTAGACTTCACTGACAGAGCTGAAAGAGCTCGGTTGCTGAGGAATCCGAAGAATACGGTAACGGAGGTTCACGCAGACGCACCCAGGATCTCGTCGAAGATCTTGTAGAGGCCGGGAACAAAGGTGACGTCCCTGCAGTTCATCCCTACCACTTCATCGAACACCCACATTTGCTGAAAAACGACAGGAGACACGTGTATTTAGCGCCACAGAGGCACACAATCTAATGAATATTTAGTGAGTGTTATTGATTGATTGCCCTGGTCATGTATGGAGATCCTCCTGGAGGCAGGTGTGTGTGTGTGTGTGTGTGAGAGAGAGACTACATCGACGTAAGACTACGCACCTGCGTGACGGGCTCCACAGAGCCGATGTAGGTGTCCGGCCGGAGCAGGATGTGCTCCAGCTGCGTCTTCTTCTGGTAGATGCGCTCCACGGAGAGACGCTTCTCATCCTTCTTCGTCTTGCTCAGGGTCTTGTTCTCAAACAAAGCCTGAGGAGAAGATCGAGATAAGATACGTCAGTAACGGTGGTGTACGGTGGCAACAAGTTTGCAATAATGAACAAATTCATTTCAGTTCAGCCCTGACCCACATGTGCATCACTAGTCTATAAGATTTAAGACTTAAAATGGCATTTAAATTCAAATCCCAGCTAAATTCTGCATTTTTCCCCCTTCATTAGTTTTCATTTAAATGACCCAAACTATTACTTTTAAGATTTAAGAGATTTAATCATGACCATAATCCTTAAAAACAAAGTTATCTGGCTTATTAAGTTAACAGTTCATCTAGCAAGCCACATGTTTATCTAATGGTGGAGTTGATTGCTGAAGTTAGCAGAGAAACTAGCAAAGGAAAGTCATTTTATGTCATGTTTATTTCAATTTAAAATGGTTTGTAGTGATGATGCTAAGTGGATTTCATTCAGTTACACAGAGATTTCTGTTAGTCAGCTCCCACACACACACACACCCAACTCGTGTGAGGTAGACTAGAATTTAAATAAATTTGCTTTTTAACTCCAAAAAACACTCTAATTCCCAATAAAACTAGCATGACATTGCTATAGAAAGTGTAACTAACGGTTTTTACCTTCAGAGGTCCCTCCGTCGCAGCCATTTTATTCACCTCAGTGGGTCGGACTTGCCTTTTAACGTCGAATTATTCCTCAATTATTCAACAATTTAAACGCTAACCTGCCAGTCCACAACCTATAAACTTCCTTCTGCTAAATTACACCTAAAAAAAACATAAAAAAATAAGTTTTGGACCTATTTTAACTAGTTTTGCTGCTGTTTAATGGCCCTTCCTCAAACTGAACGCCGAGTAACTGCTCCAGCGCGAGCTCAAGTTCTTTTAAAATTTCAAACCGAACGCAGCGCATCCTCCCGCCAGGACGAATTAACCAATCAGAGTGGAGAGGAGGCGGGGCCACGCAGCATGACCGTTTTTAAAATCAAGAACGACCATTTTATCGATTTTCACCGGCTTTTTAAAAAAATTTAAAAACAGTTTTATCACAAAACTAGTACTTTTTCCACACTACTTTCACACTGATCGCCTTATATATATATATATATATATATATATATATATATATATATATATATATATACATACTGAGAATTCCGAATATATCCAATGATTCAAGGCAATCTGCTCGGCTCATCAAGAAGAGTCGACTCTTTCGGCTCCCAAACGACTCTTTGCGTTTAATCTGGCTTAAAGGTGCAATAGCATTTTTTTTCATTCCTAATTTGTAATAATAACCATGAACGATATATAAAACATGATAAAAAACAATGAATTAAAGCCCTGGCTTTAGCGAAAGTGTATACAGTCGCTGAGAAAACCCGTTCGGAAAACTGACTTCCGGTCCGGAATGCTTGTTTATGTTTTTTTTTTTTTTTATAGACACTATAAGGGCTACCTTTGAGCGTGGGGGCGGAGCTTCGTGAAAATGGGCGGGAATCATTCATTTTAAATGTCAAATCCACCTAGCCTTTAGAAACCTAATCATAAACAAACAAAAACAAAACAAAACAAAAGACTAATGGTACCTAATGCACCTTTAAAGTCATTTGTGTTTGTCTACAGTTTTGTTTGATGTGTTGCGCATTCTGAGATGCTTTTCTGCTCACCACGGCTGTAAAGAGTGGTTATTACGAGTAACTGTAGCCTTCCTATCTCCATAATTTTATACACTGTGCTGCTGCCACGTGATTGGCTAATTAGATAACTGCATGAACGTGCAGGTGTACAGGCAGGTGTTCCTATTAAATTGATTGTAAATGCTTCAATCAGAAAGGTTATATTATGATTAGAATAAAACTAGTGCATTTGAAACATTTCCCCCTTTTCAGTCGTGAAGTGTTATTCGTCAGCGAGTCGACTCTTTGACTCACAGATTTGTCTGAAAAAGAAATGAGGATCCTGTGACTCAGGGAAAAGTCATCAGCATGCGGTGTTCAGGATTACGTACCACCTTGGTGTTTTTTTTTGTTGGTTTTTTTTTTCATTTATTTAATTAGATTATTTTTTAAAAAATAGCAAGGAGCCATTTGGGAGCTGAAAGAATCGACTCTTATTGATGATCTGAGCCAAGTGTAGAAAAAAAAAGAGCAGAAATTCCCATCAGTGAGCTAGTCTTTAAGTGGAAATAGAGGATGGACTGATTCATGGACATACATTATGTTACCCCTCCTCCATCCTCTCTCTCTCCCTCTCTCTCTCTCTCTCTCTCTCTCCCTCTCTCTCTCTCTCTCTCTCTCTCTCTCTCTCTCTCTCAGTCTCTCAGTCTCTCTCAGTCTCTCAGTCTCTCTCTCTCCCCCACATCATTTCATCCCAGGCTTTGGGTGTGAACAGAGCTGTTGTCCTGAACCCTGATGCTCCTCTTGTCTCCGAGAGTGTGTGTCCATACACGTGTGTGTGTGTGTGTGTGTGTGTGTGTGTGTGTGCGTGTGTGTGTGTATATGATAGGGAATTAATGAATCAGTCTGAGATCTAATCAGCATGTCAGGCATATGAGCAACTCTGTGGGACAGCGCTTCTAACCAGAGGTGGGTTCCCTCACTTCGGTCATTCTCTCTCTCTCTCTCTCTCTCTCTCTATCTATCTATCTATCTATCTCTCTCGCTTTATGCATTTGCTTCAATGAAAAATGTATGATTTTGTTGCTCCTTCAGTTCAGTAAAACAGAACTACATGAGAACTCTTAACTATGTCTCTCTAAAGATATTTTTTTAAATGATTTTTAAAGGATTTCATTTGTTTGAGGAAAAAAAAAAAAGATCTACACAATCTAAGAAAGCAACACAAACTCTTGATTTGGTAAACACAATTATAGAACCTTGTTTTGTACCAAAATAGTGCTTTTTGACTCAAATTAAACGATTGTAGTATTGTAGTATTATAGAGCCACTAAATAATGTTTAGAACGTCTTGAAACGTTAATTTTTGTTGTGTTTCATTTTGTGTTTGTGTGTCGTGTTGTCGTTTTCGCGCTGCTCATATAAATGTAGTTATATACTGCTATTATTCATATAGAGATGTTAAATATTGTTTTTGATTGCTGGTTTATTGTGTCTTTACTGTGAAATCTTGTTCTTGTTTTATTGCG
The DNA here is from genome assembly GCF_027358585.1 of Pangasianodon hypophthalmus. Taxonomy (NCBI): domain Eukaryota; kingdom Metazoa; phylum Chordata; class Actinopteri; order Siluriformes; family Pangasiidae; genus Pangasianodon; species Pangasianodon hypophthalmus. Next base: position 2,015,961 of record NC_069721.1, on the reverse strand, counting down.
TTGTTATCTCCAGGTTGGCAGATATGTTTTAGAGATAACACGCTATAGAAAAAAATAAAACACAATGATTGCGTTCTTGTAGGAAACTAATCAACGGTGGGATGGTGGGACGAAGCGGAGTTACTGTTACCACCCCGAAGTTGAACATCCGGTTTATTCGTCTTATAACACAGCAAATTCACAACGTTTACAACTTTTTAATTTATTAAAGAATGACACGTTATACTTTTTGTCCATTTATAGTTACGTTTAATGTTTCGGATGTCCACGAAACAAATTAGTTCCTGTTCTCACTTACACTATAGCAGCTGTAAACAGTCATTCCTTCACCAGGGTCTCTTTTCTCTCTCTCAAGCCCACATGAATGAGCTGTTACTATAGAAACGATAACGTATTAGAACGAGCGTATCAATACCGCTGTTATAGAAAATGATCACGTTTATAAATGCATGTCGTATGCAATGACTTGCGGTGTTACTTGCGTTATTTGGCGCTCGTCTTGTTCGTTATTTTTGGTTTTTTTGCTCAGTCAGAGCAGGAACAGATTTGCTGACCAATGCAGAAGTCAGTTTTATCTTCGTCCATCTCCATATTGATTTGTTTGCTATAGCATTTTCCCGGCCTGTCAGCTACTTAGCAGGGATGCTGTATAGATGTGTGTGTGTGTGTGTGTGTGTGTGTGGTTTTATGGCCATTAGCTTCGTATCAGAGATGCACTGATGCATTATGGGGGGCTTATTGTAATACAAATTGAGGTGAGCCCCTTGACAGAGAAACATTGCATGTAATATCATTTTTTTTAAAATGTGTCCCCAAATGTGTGTGTGTGGGTGTGTGTGTGTGTGTGTGTGGGTGTGTGTGTGTGTGTGTGGGTGGGTGTGTACATCCTGAATTTCATGAATTTTTAACCCCCACAGACTTCTTGATGACTGAACTCGCTCTTGGCTATGGGGGGAGGGGCAGCCGTCGACTGCTGAGAACCCGGCTAAAATGTTTAGGTTAGCCGAACGTTATCTGAACGTTACACGTCAAACATTTGTACTGGTACAGAATGTACATACGTAATAATCTGTAAAAACCTTTCTTCAGAATTGTTGGAACATTTTGAGATGTTAGGAGCGTTAACACAAAACGTCTTCATAAAAATATAACCCTATGCAGCAGCACTAGTTTTGGTAACGTTCCTACCTAACGTTCTGATAACGCTCTCTGTCTTTATTCCATCAAAAAAAAAAAAAAGATGATGAATTTATACAGTTTTCCAGAAATATACAGAAATTATTCAGACAATTCTGCAAGATACTTAATTGTAAATCACTTTGATCTTTAAATAAAAATCCTATGAGTCCTTAATGAACATACTCTTAATATCTTAATTTAATCAAAATAGTGACTATGAGATACCATGACCTGAATATGATGACTACAGAACAGGATGTTATGAGATATACTAGATTGTTAATAGAGATTATGAGATAATATGAGGATAAGGATGAGATAACCATTAGGAACCGAGATAGTTTGAGTCAGTAGCAAATGGTGACCACTGATTTTGGTGCTGGAGGAGGACGTTAATAACGAAATACCTTCAGTCGAGAGGCTATCACGCATGACTTATGCTTAGGAGAACATTTTGAACGGTTCTAGACGTTCTATTGTTCAAATATTTGAGTACTATCATTACCAAGGGTTTACACAAAATTTCCATCCCAGATACATCTCAAAAACCACAACAAAGACCAGAAACAATCTGCCTTTGGAAAAATTTTTCTCCTTTTTCTCAGCCTTTGCGTGGGAAACAAATATTTCAGACATTCCGTATTTCTTGTGTACGTACATTATCCCCTTTTCCTCTCTCAATCTTTAAAATGGTTCTGTATATCATAGACGCACTGGCTGCACTCACATTTCGCCTCGTATGTAGACTTTTTTTTAGATTTATTCCTGATTATTTGCTATAAAACAAGTATCTTGCCCAATTTGATGAAAAACGTCAACCTGGCAACCCTGTTAATAACGGTTTTGTCCCCTGAGCATGGAGCAGCATGATTCCTGCCCCAGTGGGTCTCTATTTAGTGCTTGCTGCAGTTCTGAATTTTGACCACTAGGTGCAATAATAACTCTACGGCGCTAAAAGGGGACGTGAGCGAGCAAATCAACAGAACGTTAGCTTATATCTGTCCAAAAGCAATCGAAGATAAAACGGAATTTAGGAATTTAGGATTTGATGCGTATTTGGTCTGTGATTTGTTTTCCTTTATATATTCCTGCAGTATTTGACGTTTAATTACACTGTTCGTTACTCTTATATATTTGGAAGGTACCAGATGGCACAAGGACTCTGCTGGCCTCTTCACCCGACCACAGTGTGTGTGTGTGTGTGTGTGTGTATGTGTGTGTGTGTGTGTGTGTGTGTGCCAACCTCTCTGGATCTGACCAACTGGCCAACACTGCCTGTGTGTGTGTGTTTGAGAGAACAGATAAGGTGGACAGAAGGACAGAAGTGATATTTATTTAAATAATTATGACAAAATAATACTATAATTAATACATACACACACAGATATATATATATATATATATATATATATATATATATATATATATATATATATATATATATATATATATATATATATATATATATAAAATTTAAAACTGTATGTTTATTAAACCATTTTAAAAATTATTGTTTTAAAGTGTACGTAAGTTATAAATGTGCTAAAATGCAATAAATTCTCCTCAATATTTGTATGTCATTATTTAATGAATTGTTAACGATTTTTAAGATTTTTTTTTAGATATTATTAAGGTTAAGATCAGAGAGGATTCTTACGAAGATTCAGCAAGAAGTAGAGAAAAAAAATCCTTACTGGTTATGATCAGTTTCATACAATCATCATACAATTTTATGCAAATGATATTTTTAGATAACACTAATCAAAGTATTTTAACTATGTAATATTTTATATTGATATGTTCATTTTTTTTCATTGTTATATTTTAGTAAAAATTTTTCTTTTCATTGAAATGTACTTTTCTAAATCCATTTTAAAAAATAACACAAATATACAAAAATGAAAAATTTCTTTAAAATGTCAGGTATAATACATAATATGATAAGGATCATTATAATAAATAAAATTAAAAAAAAAAAAAAATAAAATAAAATAAAATAAAATAAAATAAAATAAAATAAAATTTAAAATTTAAAATTTAAAATTTAAAATTTAAAATTAAATTAAATTAAATTAAATTAAATTAAATTAAATTAAATTAAATTATAGTAAAACTGCTGAAAATAAATATAACAAATTTAAATAATAAAGGGTCTGCTGTAGAAACAAATCAAGAAATTGAAAGTAAACTGGATTTGCACGCACTGTATTTTGTCCTGTGTAAAATGCCTTCTTCTTCTTCTTTTTTTTTTTTTTTAGTCTGCAGATAACATCGCCATGTCCTCCACCCCACTGGCCGAGACGGAAGAAGATGTGTTTGGTGAGTGACCTCTTCACTCTCTTCCCTTCCCTTCCCTTCCCCCTCCTCCATTAGTGCACCATCCCAGCCTTTAATTGACACACACTCAGTGCGTTACGGCCCGAGAGTGGATCAGCAAACCCAGAGCCCTGATACGACCATGAAACAGGATCCCGTACACGTGTTCTCTTCTTCCTGCACTGCTCCGTTTAGCACCTTCCCATAGTTTTTTTTTTTTTTTTCACTGTTTTATTCGATGCTGTACATCTTCAGCTTGTTGTCTGTACCTGTGGCTAATTTTCTTAATTGATTTTTGTTAATTGATTTCATAGTCTATGTAAGCTTTTATTTGTGAGCTGAATGTTTGTAAAGGTTGCTAACATCTTTATTATTATCATCATTTATTATTTTCTCTGCGACACTACTACCAATCTTAACACTTTATCCACTCAGAGGTCTCACTGAGTTTGACAGAAAGCAGTTTCTACATATTGATTTCAGTGTCTGGGTTTGGTGCCATCCTGAGTTGTAGCTTCACACAAAACTTAACTGTTATCAAATTATAGTTGTTATTAAATTGTTAAATTTACTGTTGTTAAATTATAGTTATATATACACAGAAAATAAACATCTATAACAAAGTTTGTACTAAAAAAAAAAAAAAAGGGGGGGTGCCAAGACTTTTGCACAGCACTACATATATATATATATATAGAAGACTTATAAGCCGTTGCGTTACCAGACTTTTGGATCTTACGGTTGCTGGAGGCTGAAAAATAATAAGACTCGAATTAGCCAGGAACAGCTCTGATGCTTTATGAGCTTGGCTAGAGGGCAGATGTAGTGTCTTCACATTCCTCAGACCTCGCTAAAGCATCTCTCAGCCACAATTTCTTCCTTCTTTGTGTGTGTGTGTGTGTGTGTGTGTGTGTGTGAGAGAGGAATATCGTTACATCATTCACTTTGGTAATCTGTGGCTGCTGACAGCTTAATAGAGCTCCAGCCCTGCTTTACGACATCACTGTGTTTTACGGCTGCTAAGGCATGTATGTATGTATGAATGTATGTATGTGATGCCTGAAGAGTTGAACATATTCAGGTTGTGCATCTACAGTAATGATTCTAATCATTAAAAAAAAAAAAAATCATTAACTTTCTGTAAGATTTGACAGACGCAGTGCCTGAGACTGAGCGACTGGACAGCAGCCTACAGAAAGCTAAAGCTCAGCTGTCTATCAAAACCAGGAGGCACCGCCCCTCCAGGTCCCGTCTCCGAGACAGTCTGAGCTCCACAGAGGGAGAAGACAGCCTTGATGGAAAGGTATGTGTGTGTGTGGAACAAAAAATAGTTTAAGTTTGTTAGTGTTTTAAGTGTGACTAACAAAGGTTTTGTGTATTTTTTTTTACATGCACCAGAGCTACAGTGGCCTGTTGTCTGGCTCCTGCTCTCCTCTCCATGTGTCTCTACTCTGCCCCTCCCCCTTCTCTGACCTCCATCCTTCCTCCTCTCCTGCAAGGAAGGACCGAGCCTTCACCTTTGAGACAGCTGAGAGCGAAAAGAAAGAACAAAGACGAAGGAGTGCATGCTTGCTGAATCCCTCCTCTCCAACCCACCTGCTCAAGGGGAACCATCTCCAGCAGCGCCAGGAGGACCACGCCCATATTGGCCACAGGGACCATCTCCAGCAGCACCTGGAGGACAGTTCGCAACTGGGGGATCATCTGAATCTGCACCACAAAGAGAAATCCCACCTACAGCACAGGGACCATCCCCAACTGTGCCAGCAGGACCACACTGACCTGCACCAGGGTGACCATCTCCCACTGCACCAGGAGGACCGCACCCACCTGCGCCAGAGGGACCACACCCACCTGCGACAGGGTGACCTCATCCACCTGCACCAGAGGGACTACACTGACCATCACCAGAAGGACCAAACCCACCTACACCAGAGGGACCATCAAAAGAAGGACAAAACCCATGTGCGTGAGAAAGACCATCACCAGAAGGACCAAACCTACCTACACAAGAGGGACCACCTCCAGAAGGACGAAACCCATGTGCGTGAGAAAGACCATCACCAGAAGGACCAAACCTACCTACACAAGAGGGACCACCTCCAGAAGGACCAAACCCATGTGCGTGAGAAAGACCATCTCCAGAAGGACCAAACCCACCTGCACCAGAGGGACCATCAAAAGAAGGACAAAACCCATGTGCGTGAGAAAGACCATCACCAGAAGGACCAAACCTACCTGCACCAGAGGGACCATCACCAGAAGGACAAAACCCATGTGCGTGAGAAAGACCATCACCAGAAGGACCAAACCTACCTGCACCAGAGGGACCACCTCCAGAAGGACCAGACCCATGTGCGTGAGAAGGACCAAGTCCAGCTACTTGAGGAGAATCATTCTCCCCTGCGCCAGCGGGAATACTCTCAGAGTGAAGGTAGACATTTTGAATAAGCAAAGTTAACTTCCCAGGCTCCCAATACAGTATTTACCATCCTAACATACTTTAAAGTCCTAATCTTCTACATGCCATGAGTGACCGGTGGAACACCATGGGATGAGGGTGGAGGGCTTGTTTATTTTTGAATAGAAACCCATTTAAACTTTTGGCATTAAGAATAATTTTGGTAAAATGCTATGCTTGGACATTTGTATGGTTAAGTTAATTGAACTTGGACCTTCTAACTAGCTATCTTGCTGAGTAGTAAGCTCCGCCATGTATACAGGCAGAAACACGGCATCTGCCATTCACGGGAGGAACAGCTGGTCTTGTAGAACTCAGTTTGAACATTTGCGTTTATGATCACACGTCTAAACACCAAGATGTTCGCCAAGTTTTTAACCCAAACCTGCCTGGCTAAGATGTTTCTGAAGTCAACTGACTCGGTCTCGTGGATATAAAATAGGTCATCCAACAAACATGAACATAAAATGGCGGAAATCAAGGGGAAGTGGAACAGCAATCAGCAATGGAACACAATTAATCTGACTCATTTTTGGTAGAAATTGTTCCTAGGCTTCTACATGAAGATGTTTTAGTGTATAAGTTGATGGAAATATAGGGTTCTGTATATGGAAATGTAAGAGACAGATAGGGGTGTGGCTTAAAGTCCAAATATGGGTATAACACACATTGGAGTGTTACACACTAATGACATGGTCTTATTGTGTGTGTTCAGATGACAGTCGTGATATTGGTTCAGATGAGCCGAGCAGCCCGACAGTCCTGCTGGACAAGAAGACCAGGAGGCGTTTCCTCGATCTCGGGTCAGTACAAAGTTTTTTTTTTTAATAAAAAACAACATCCGCTTGATCACACCACCTGGTTGCTCATTATTTCGCTATAACAACTGTTGTGTTCCTAATTTACGTACTGCGTATTGTGTTGCTTTGCACAGGGTCACTTTGCGTCGCACATACGGGAAGGTCAGGAGGGAGCGAGCCAACAGACACGCCGCAGAAACCCGGTACAGAATCTACGTCCTACAGCGTACATGCACGTGCATTCACGTGGATTTATTCAGATCACATGCTTGCTTGGTTGCAGGGAGCCCGACGGAGCAGGAAGCCGTTCCTCGCGTTCCTCTGGTCCCCCGTTTGTAGCCTTCTCCTGGTTGAGCGAGAGAATAAGAGGCTCCATTTCTCCGAAGAACTCCAGCCAATCCCCATCCAAGTCTTTATCTGAGGTTACCTTGAAACTAACTCAGTGTTTTCTTTTTAGATTAGCTCAGATTATTTTAGATTATTTTGTACTGTTGAGTAGTTCAACATTGTCGCTATAGTTAGGGGGCCAAGCACCGAAGGTCATTATGCACTCTATTGGAATAATATGTTTTCTTCTTATTATTATTATTATATTTCTGATATTTTTGTCAAAGGTTAAATTCATGTTCAGTTCCTAATTGTTAGAAATGAAACTTAACTACATACAACCATATTTACAACATTTTACAGCGCTGAATAAGCTGAATAAACATCTACAGCGTAACACATACCTTGCTTCGTTACATGAACTCTTTTGGTGTTGAATTCACATGATGCTAACGTGTTTGTTAGCATTGTGTACTTTAGCTAGGAAATCAACACTATGCTAGTTCTTGTTGAATTCAAGTCAACGCAGTAGGTGATAATCCAATACATCTTTTGTAATATCGTATTTCTCTTTTCCTTTCGGAAGGACGAGGAGTTGAAAAACGACAGCAGGTCCAGCAGGAATGAATCGTCGCAGCCGTATCAGAGCCTTTCCGATCACTCCGATGAGGTGTGTTTTCTATCTTCTGAGGTATATCTTCTTTCTTCTCGAGCATCGAGGCAAGTGTGTGAGTGAATTGTTTTTTTTTTCAGGGACGTGATGAGCTCCGCGTTGTGAAAAAGAAGACCATCCTGCCGTTCTCGTCGGGCGGAAGAGACAGGACGGAGAAGCAGAACGGCGTCCAGAGGGACAAGAAGGACAACGGACAGGATGGAGACGGCCAAAAACTACTGACCTCTCAATCACAGTGCAAGAGTTTTGATTGATGAATAAATTCTTCCTATATATATACATATTTTTTTTCTTTTTCAGCTGTAAATACTGTAGGCCCTGATATTACTGTAACTTATTCAGACAGCTTAATAAAAATTTTGAAAAATACAAATTAAAATAAATGTGTGATTTTGTTGGAGTCTTAATAAGAAAATGTTTAGGGAGAAAAATAAAATACCAGAGTATTTTATTTATAGTCTTGTTTCTTTAAATGATGTACTGTCATATCAGCTTGCTTATAATAATAATAATAATAATAATATCTAGTAGTAATGCAGTTTCATTACTACTGCATTTTTGTCTGTTTGGAAACGGTCATGTTCATGTGTTTAATTATGCAGTTGAGTGCAAAAGTTTGCACACCCTTAGAACAAAATGTAGAAGACATGTAGAAGTTTTGTTTATTTTGTAAAGTTCGGCTTTTCAGATGTTCCTTCATTATCATAAATACCAAAAATTGCCAAATAGATCTTAAATGTAATCGTTACAACCCAGAAGTTGATTATTTTCCTACAGCAGCACCACCCGAAGTGTTTTATTCCTCTTATACTCTTGCAATTTGCCAACATTTACAGCTTGTTATTTATTAAAGAACAGCACGTAATAATTTTTTTATCCATTTATTGCTACATTTTAATATTGTTAATGTCAAGTTAGTTCCTCTTACATTGTAACAGCTATTTATTTGATCACATTTTGGATTGTGGATAAATTATATTTAAAAAAAAAAAAAAAAGATAAGTTTTACTTTTTTTCTATTTGAAAAAAACAATGGGGATGCATATAAATCAGACAATTTGGGTTAAATTTGGTTTAAATTTCACTCACACACACACACACACACACACACACACACACACAGTAAAATCTCACAAACAGCAGTAAACAAAACTAACAAGCGGATTGAATGAACAGTAACCAATCAGACGAAGCGCAAGTTGAGCTGACCAATAGCATTTACGCATACTGATTTCTCACGGTGCAAATCCTGACCAATCAAATGCCACGGTATTACTTTCAAAATGGCGTCAGCTGAGTGTAGATGGTGCGATTCCTTATTCCTACCCGTATTCTGAGAAATCCCGCCTTCTACGCCAGGATTGGCTAATACAACTGGATGTTCGACGATACTCTATCATCATTGGGTAATTACAGAACTTTATCACCGTGCTAACCAATCACATCAGAGAAGGCGGGCTTTGGTGGAATATGGGTGCGGAAAACTATAACGTTTGTCTGAACTAAAAAGCTTGCAGTCAAACGTATTCTTATTTAGGAATAAAAGTACAATCAGGTAAGTATCTGCTATATAATGCATATTATAATATAAGCCTAATATGTATAAAAATACAATTGTTGTATTGTGCTGATTTGAAATGGGTTCCTTTTACCGCGTTAGCCGCTAGCCGGCTAATACAGGGAAACAATAATAATGTGTTTTAAAGGTAATGAGGTTTGATCGGGTTTAACAAATCCGGCTAACTAGATGAGTTTAAAAATGGAAAACAGTCCAGTTTGTGCTTGTTGTAGCTGAAGGATTAGTAACATTAATGAAGCATGGATGCAGTTATGCTTAGCTAGCAAATAAATTAACCACTACACACTATAAATAAATAAATAAATAAATAAATAAGTTACATTTCAGACTCTTATAAAGAAACCCACTATTGCACTTTTTCCAAAAAAAACAACAAAAAAACAGTAAAAGTTTTAGCATTCATAACTTTAAACATGAGGTGTGTTTTGGTATTATTATCATTTTATGTATTTATACATATATATATTTTAAAAAAAAAAAGTCTCCCAGTAATCAACATGGCAGTTAACATTGTACATCAGTCCTTAAGATGTATTTTAAAATGAAGTTTTTGAGTTTGAATTTATTTCATCGTCATTTTATTGCTTTATTTTCACTTTGGTGAACGTTTTCCTACATTACCCACAATGCCAATCAGCCCTCGCCTCATCTCGATTTAGATGCAGCGGCGCTTTAGTCCTTTAGTCTGTCCAGCTCTCTCACCTGCTCATCTTTGACGTTAATAACGCCGTAGCCATCGCTCGTCATCTTGTAGATCGCTAACTAGCCGAGTTGAGTTTCTGCCATACCTGAGTGTCTGGGACATTGATTCCATGAGAGAAAGTCAGAGATCACGACTTTGTTTTTTCACGGCTCTGTTTTCCATTCAGGTTTTCTTTATGCGTAAATTGAAGATGGTGAACCTGAAGCAAGCCATCCTGCAGGCGTGGAAGGAGCGCTGGAGCGACTATCAGTGGGCCGTCAACATCAAGAAGAACTGCCCCAAAGGAGCCACGTGGGATTACCCCAATCTCGCAGGTCTCCGAGGGGAAACACGATGCGGCTCGGTTCGGAAAATTACCCGTGATTCGGCATTTCGTTGCTGTGTCCACTAACATGCAAGACGTGGCTTTCCTAAGTACCTGTGCTGAATTTAGTTACCTTTCTTGCACCAGGTACCACAGGAGCCAAGCCACGACAGTTGCCTCGCACCTCCAGAGTTGGGGGTTCGAGTCTCGCCTCTGCCCTGTGTGCGGAGTTTGCATGTTCTCCCCGTGCTTTGGGGGTTTCCTCGGGGTACTCGGGTTTCCTCCCCCAGTCCAAAGACATGGGTTGTAGGCTGATTGGCATCTCCAAATTGTCCGTAGTGAGTGAATAGGTGTGTGTGTGTGTGATTGGGCCCTGCGATGGGTTGGCACCCTGTCCAGGGAGTCCCCCCGCCTTGTGCCCCGTCAGAAAACAGTAGGCTTCGAGTGCTTGGACCCCTAAATCTAGCCACAAGCAGTGATCTGCGGGGTCCAAGCACCCTTCGCAAACATTAACCTAGTGGTCAGTTCTTGCCAATTTGCATCGATATATTTACCAACAGGGATGTTTTCCTTTTGCTGATATTTGACTCGATTATACGTTCCACTTCCCCTCCAAACTGCAAAGCCAGGATGTGTGGGCGGAGCTAAAAACAGCATAGCATAGCTTGGTCAATCACAGAATTGTATTGTAACTCTTAACAAGTTTCTAACTAAGTCTTAACTCCTCTTCAGTAGTTACCGTTTGTCAAAGTCTTAAAGAGGCAACAGCACAGGTTTTTTTTTAACAGTGATTATTATTATTATTATTATTATTATTATTGGTAAAAACACTCAGGTTCCAGCTCCTCCGGTGCTTGGACCCCAAAATCTAGCCACAAGCAGCGATCTGTGGGATCCACGCACCTTTTTCAGATAGCACTCTCGTTGCCAGTTCTTGCCAAATTACACAGATTCATTCACTCATAGTAATGTTTTCTCATTCCTGACACTTGACTTTTTTACCCCAAATTGCTTCCTATTCACTATGTGCGCTCACTACATAGGGTATAACATAACAGTGTTGTAGACCCTACTTAGTGCACTCAATAGATCAGTGTTTGAGATTCAGCCCCAGGAAAGAAGCGTCTCTATTATTATCATATATATAATGTCTAAAGTTTATCAGAAACAAAAGTATTGGCACCCGTGGCTTTGTTTGTGATCACTCACTCACCCTGTAAATGATCTTAGCCCAAAATAATCTATATAAAGCTTCTGATTGTAGATGTTTTTCATCCTAACTGGTGTTATTTTTTTTCCCACCGATCCAGAAGCGTTGTTGGAGCAGGCGATGATCGGACCGTCTCCAAACCCAGTGATTCTCTCCTATTTGAAGTACGCCATCAGTTCCCAGGTTGGTAAATGTTGTCAATTCTTAAAAATGAGATTAAAAAAATGGAGCAGGTTGGGGTAGAGGTGTGCATCGGGATTATATATGTTTATAAAGGTTATATTATTTTATGCGGGCGTGAGCGGGCGCAGTCCTGGACCAAAAGGGTCCGATTTGCCACAAAACAGGTGCATTTTACTTTTATTACGGTGTAAAGAAAAACAGCATTTTGACAGGTTGTATATTGTAAAGTACGCTATATCTAAAAAAAAACAAAAAACAAAAAAAAAAACCAAGAAGTCCTGCAAAAGTCTTTAAAATGATATATATTTTAGCATTTTGTAATTTAAAAAAATAGCTAAATGTGTTGTTTGGTTTCTATAATACAGCAATTCAGCCGCACTTTTGTGCCACTTTGTGCTTTTAAAATGTACAAAAAATGTTTTCCAGAGAAACAATACATGCTGGGAAACTTTTCAAATTCTCTGTCAAAGCCAGCAGGTGGAGCTCATTATCTTTTTTTTTTTTTGTTTGTTTTTATGAACTGAAATCGGCACAATATTAATAATTGCGCTAAAGCGAAAACTGAGCTAAAACTAGCAAAATGTATTTAAATTTTTTTTTTTAATTAAAGTAAAACGTGCTTGTGATCTTTTAGGCGTCTCACACATGTCCATGTTTAAGTGACTAATTTGATTAGAATTTCGGAAGTAGAACCAGCTGAGGTTGCGAAAAAAAAATATCGTGGGTAGATCCAAACAACAACAAATAAAAATAATATTAAGTAAATCAAATATTTTTCTGTAGTGAATATGCTTATTTATGAATTCTTTTGGAATATCCAAACTTTTCGATTAAAGTTTGAGATAAATAAAAAATTATATTAACAATAGATAAAAAAAAAATCCAAATAATTGATAATTGATAGCACCTGGAGGAAATGTAATAATTAATAAATAAAAATAAATACATAAATAATTTAAAAATTAAAGCTGAAAACCACATCAGCATCATATGTCTTTAATTTTTGTCCCTGAAACTGCTGGTTTATGAATCTGCTTTTCTCCTGTAGATGGTGTCCTACTCCAGCGTACTCACTGCTGTCAGCAAGGTCAGTGTTTATTCTACACAAAATTGTGTGTTTCATTTAAATTAAACAAAAAAAAACAGTTTAGTCTTGAATTTAAGGAGAATATTTGCATGAATGTAATTCCTATATATTTTGCTTCAGTATATAAATACCATTTTTTTTTTTTTTTTTTTTTTTTTTTTAAATTGCAATAATTTGGAGAAATTTAATTGGCTTAAATTATCAACAGAATCCCAGACAATGTATCTGGAAGTGCAGAGATTGGTCAGAAAGCTCAGAATTAAAACTATTTCACTGATTGTGGTTGCTGGGATGAGACGGATGTCTTTTATTTCATCCTCAGTTCGACGATTTCTCGCGAGAACTCTGCGTCAAGTCGCTCCTGGAGATCACGGACATGTTTTCCAACCGTCTCAGGTACGTCACGCGTCACCGCCTTTTTTTTTTAGTTTAGAAACCGCTTATTTTCCATCGATGTTGAATAAACGTCTCCTCGCAGAAAACGTCAACACCGTATCAGCCCTGTGAATGAGCTGTTGCTATAGAAACATAGAGAAACCTTTTAACCAATCAGAATTGAGAATTCGTCTCAGCGTGGTAGGAGTGTCCATGTTGGAAAATGTGGCACTTTTCATGCATGTGTTTATATAAAGTGTGGTTTAAAACAAGAGGAAATGAAAAGGATTTAAAAATAAGTGTATTATTTTGTAAGCCCTTGTAAACGAATCTGTATTTTTTGCCGCTAGCTGCCACGGTAAAGCGGAGGAGTGTATTGCCCTGTGCCGGGCGCTGCTTGGGGCAGTCGTCTGGCTCCTACAGGGCTGCGCCTGGTACTGCGAGAGGCTTAAAGAGTCTAGCGCCGCTCCAGCGGGCGACACCAGCCTCCGGGCTTGCCTGGAGCGCCTGGAGAACCTTCTCCAGCAGGCCAAGAATCGAGCCCTGATGCACATCGCCCGATTGGAGGAACAGGGTGTGTGTTTACCTTAATTTGGAGAAAACTCGAGTCAGAAATGAATGTAGACGTTAAATATTGTGCGCTAACATGAGTTTTGACCGATTTGTGCAGCTTCCTGGAGCAACATGGAGCAAGCGTTAATCAAACTCACGGAGAATCTGGGCAGCGTGACCAATCAGACGCTGAAGAGCAAGCTGGAGGAGTGTGTGATGCTGGTGAAGAGGTGAGAGCTCAAGCCTCGTGTGTTGCGACTAAAACAAAATGGCCGCACGCCGAACCATGTAATGAAACGTCTTCGATCGGTTCAGTGTCCCTCAGATGCTGAGCGTCCAGTGTGAGCCGCCCGTCCAGACCTCCTTCCCATCGGTCCACGCTTTCATCATGCTGGAGGGGACCATGAACCTCACGGGGGAGATGCAGCCGCTGGTCGAGCAGCTCATGATGATCAAGAGGATACAGGTAGGACTAGAGTTGAGCCGTCTCTGTTCTCGGGTCCGTCGCAGACCTCGTACCTTCATCTGCGCCTGGATTTTCTGTTCCAGCGCGTTCCAGCGCCGCTGTTTGTCCTCGAGATCTGGAAAGCTTGCTTCACCGGGCTCATCGAGTCTCCAGAAGGCACCGAGGAGCTCAAATGGACCGCGTTCACGTTCCTCAAGGTCTGCTTTACACACACACACACACACATATGTATATATATATAATGTTTTATTTTGCAACTAAAATATTGATTATGCCTAATTGTGGTCCTGATGTTATGGTTCTGATGATGTTCACAGATTCCTCAGGTTCTGCTGAGGTTAAAGAAGTACCCACAGGGGGAGAAGGTACGAGTAGCACCACCTGTTCCACTCACCAGTCTGCTCTTAACACTTGGAAGGAACCTTTTTTAGGAGACTCTCGGGCCGATTTCTTAGATCACGGACCGTAGAAACCTTTTTACTTTCTGCTACAGAGTTCATTAAAAAAAAAAAAAAAAAAAGAAAAGAAAGAAAGAAAAAACTGACCTGGCGCTACTGGGGCGGAGCTTGCTCGAGTAAACGTTGCTGATTGGTCAAACGCAAGATCAACTCTCTTATCTGGCATTTTAAAAACTGTGTTTCACTAATAAGTGTTTATTATTATTATTATTATTATTATTATTATTAATTCACATGTTTAAAATTCAAAAAATGAATATCTTAAAGGTAAGATAGAAGGTGACGTGAAAATGTAAGTACAAAAACACGCATAAGGAGGTAAAAAGTGCACAAATATTGAACAAAATGAAATGTACACAAAAATAGAATAAAATAAATAAAACTGAAAAAAGAATAAAAACAATTTAAAGAATTTTAACATAATTAAATGCCAAATAAAATTTTCAATTAAATGCACAAATTAATAAGAGAGGCTTTCAAATGCTTTTTTAAAAGATTGTACGGATCCAAACATCACAATTAAAAAAAAAAAAAATTATTAAATAACGACACGTCATACTTTATATCCATTTCTAGTTACCTTTAATCTCGTGGAACGTCAGCGAAACAGGTTAGTTCGTGTTCTCACTTACGTTAGAGCAGCTATAAACCGTCGTTTCCGCACCAGCGTCTCTTTTTCCTCTCTTTACCTCGGACTGGTACAAAGCGCTGACACTGGAGACTCCTTCCGTAACGTCTCCTCACGTCACCGTTGTCACAGTGATTATGTGGCGTGTTCGCTATGTAAGTCCCTGGGAATGAGTTGTTACTATAGAAACGAGATTGGAGGGTGATGAGCGGAAACGTTTACGCTCCGTGGGGTATAAAATATGTTGTTAAAAATTTAAAAAATATGTATTTCAGGACTTCACGGAGGAAGTGAACATGGCGTTTGAGTATCTGCTGAAGCTCACGCCACTGCTGGACAAAGCCGACCAGAGATGCAAGTACGAGAAAATTTACGGAAAAACTGTATCGTCTTTCATGTTGTTCTACGATGCTATTCTGAATGACATCTGTGGTGTAATGATTCAATAAAAATGCACAAATATAGAAAATTTATATATTAAATAAATATTAAATGATCTCAAATGATCTCTAAGTTTCAACATTTGATATTTTGGAGTATCTGTAATAATAATATAATATAATAATATAATAATAATTGGTGTTGTGATGAGTATTGTATCGCCAAGTATCAGAACGTACCCAGACTCACTGGATAATATGTGTGTGTGTGTGTGTGTGTGTGTGTAGTTGCGACTGCCTGAGTCTGCTACTCCAGGAGTGCCACAAACTCTGCTTGCTGACCGAATCCAACATGGCCGCCCTCACCGCTAAAAGGTACATGGCATCATCAGCTTGTCACTAATTTCTCTCTCTCTTTCTCTCTCTCGCTCTTTTTTTTTTTTTTTTTATACATTTGCCATTTCACTCCTAAATTCACTGTCTAATTGATTTTTTTTCTTTAGGGCTGAGGACAGGGAATACGCCCCGAAGCTGAAAACGGCAGAGAATGCCAACATCCAGCCGAACCCGGGCCTCATACTCCGTGCCGAGCCGACCGTCACCAACATCCTGAAGGTCTTTACATTTACAGCGTTTAGCACATGCTCTTATCCAGAGCGACTTACACAGCTGCGCTTTCAGGGTTTCATCTTGAATTTGCATAAAAGAAAACTTACGATAAACAACAGAAATTTATAATTTGTACAGATTTTTTGTGCTATCTGCTAAAGTTGAACAGTTATTTAATGAATGATGTAGCAGTTAAGTATGATTTCTACACTATTAAGATGAATTGGGCAGAATATAGCACTAAAGACTGATGAGAAGTCAGTCAGAATTAAAGACTGGCTGGGATTCAGAGCCCAAGCCTGATTGGTTACAGTTCAGTACAGAATACTGATTGGATTGAATTCAAAATTGGAAACTGATTGGTTAGAATTCAGTAGTGAAGTGTGATTGGTGAGAATTCAGTACCAAAGGCTGATTGGTTAGAATTCAGTACCAAACTGTGATTGGATAGAATTCAGTACTAAAACCCTGATTGTTGAGAATTCGGTACCAAAGCCCGATTGGTTAGAATTCAGTACCAAAGCCCGATTGGTTAGAATTCAGTACCAAAGCCCGATTGGTTAGAATTCAGTACAAAAGCCCGATTGGTTAGAATTCAGTACCAAACCCTGATTGGTGAAAATACAGTACCAAACCCCGATTGGTGAGAATTCAGTACTAAAAGCCCGATTGGTGAGAATTCAGTACCAAAGCCCGATTGGTGAGAATTCAGTACCAAAGCCCGATTGGTGAGAATTCAGTACCAAAGCCCGATTAGTTAGAATTCAGTACCAAAAGCTGATTGGTTAGAATTCAGTACCAAACCCTGATTGGTTAGAATTCAGTACCGAAGGTCGATTGGTGAGAATTCAGTACTAAAGCCCGATTGGTTAGAATTCAGTACCAAACCCTGATTGGTGAGAATTCAGTACCAAAGACTGATTGGTTAGAATTCAGTACCAAACCCTGATTGGTCAGAATGTCCTGAAAACATTTCTGTCAGTTGTTCAAGTGCTGCAGGCTTTTATTATGGTGAATTAGATTTCTCTATTTGTCTGAGTGGATGCTTTGAATGATTGTGTGTCGTGTTTGTTTATAAAAGATTTTTCAACTTTCTCTCAGTGAGTGCCAATAATTCTAGATTTAACTCTAAATTTCTGAAAAGAACTGATGCTGTTCTGCATTGAGACGGAGCAGAAAGACGCTGCCTGAAGGCTGGAATGCGATGTGCAGAGGTTTGTGTCGAATGACTTGCGTGTAGCGTTAGAGGTTGCGACACTCTGATACACTTCAGAAAAACAAGAACTCAGGACTTTTCGTAGCGCTGTACTTCATGCTCATCCTACTGTTTTTCTTTCACTGTGTGTGTGTGTGTGTGTGTGTGTGTGTGTGTGTGTGCGTGTGTGTGTAGACCGTAGATGCTGATCATTCCAAGTCCCCTGAGGGGTTGCTGGGAGTTTTGGGTCACATGCTCTCAGGGAAGAGTTTGGATTTGCTGCTGGCTGCTGCGGCCGCCACCGGGAAACTCAAATCCTTTGCTCGCAAGTTCATCAAGTAAGATCAGCACTTTATTCCTTTATTAATTCCTTTTAACATTCAGGACATAAGAGTGATTGGTTTAAAATTTGGTGCTTAAAAATGAGCCTGATTGATTAGAACTCAATACTGAGGACTCGTCGATTAGAATTCAGTACTGGAAAATAATTAATTAGAATTCAGTATTGACGACTGTGACTAGAATTCAGTACTGGAAATTAATTGATTAGAATCAATTAATTAAATTCCAATACTGAATTCTAATCAATCAGTACTGAGGACTGATTGATTAGAATTCAGTACTGGAATTTAACTGGTTAGAGTTCAGCACTGAGGACTCATCGATTAGAATTCAGTGCTGGAAATTAATTAATTAGAATTCAGTACTGGAAATTAATCAATTAGAATTCAGTACTGGAAATTAACTGATTAGAAATTAATTGATTTAAAATTCAGTACTGAAGACTGATAGAGCAGAATTTAGTAGTGAAGACCAATTGATTAGAATTCAGTACATATGTATAAATATACACAGTTCTGTGCAAAAGTCTTAGGCACATGCAAAGAAATGCTGTAGAGCAAAAACGCCTTCAAAAATAATGAAATTAAATGTTTCTACATTAAAAAAAAATACTATAAAGGGAAGTAAACAATAATAAATGACACAAAGTCAATATTTGGTGTGACGATCCTTCGCTTTAAAAAAAAAAAAAATTGTCTCAGGTACATATAGGATACATATATGCATACAGTACTGTGCAAAAGTCTTGGCATCCTCCAAGATGCTCAGTAACACTTCCAGCTCATTTCCTTATAAAACTGCACACACTGCACCTCAGATACTGTTTTATTTTATTAAAAGTGAAGGATCATCACACCAAAAAAAATATATACATGTGTGTGTGTGTGTGGATATATATATATCTATATATATATATATATATCTATATATATATATATATATATATATATATATATATATATATATATATATATATATATATATATATATATATATATATATAGCTATATATATATAAAGATCCAGATTCATGTAGTTTTGTGGGGTTTTTTTCTCTTTACAGGTTAAACGAGTTTCCAAAACATATCAGTGGTGAAGGATGTGAGTGTTCACCGACTCCTTCTCCTCTTCACCTCGTAAAAGTTTAGTGAAATTGTATCAGTCGCCATCATAGTCATCTGCATGCGCTTTTCTTTCTACAGCTAAATCTGCTTCAGTGCGAGCTTTGCTGTTTGACATCTCCTTCCTCATGCTGTGTCATGTGGTCCAGACATATGGCTCTGAGGTCAGCACACACACACACACACACACACACTTGAGATCGTGATGCGCATACAGAGTATTAGGGTGCTGAATTCTCATGTGTTGTGGATGAAATTTCCTAAGTTGAAAAATGAGTCAGTTAAAAATAAAAGCTGGATTAAGAAATTTGTGTTCCGAGGAGAAAAACACTTTTTACATTGAATTGAGATTGGTTAAAATTCAGTACTTGCTGTGATCCAGTAGTGAAAATGAATTGTTCAGAATTCGGTACTGAAATCTGAGTGGTTAGAAGTCAGTACTGAAAATAACATTTTGAAGGTTTAATACTGAAAATTGAGTTGTTTTGAAATTTAGTACTGAACAGGAATTGTTTAGAATTCAGTACTGAAGACTGAGTAGTTAGAAGTCAATACTGAAAATGAATTTTTGAAGATTTAATACTAAAATTGAGTTGTTTTGAAATTTAGTACTGAACAGGAATTGTTTATAATCCAGTAGTGAAAATGAATTGTTTAGAATTCAGTACTGAAGACTGATTGGTTAGAAGTCAGTACTGAAAATGAATTTTTGAAGATTTAATACTGAAAATGAGTTGTTTTGAAATTTAGTACTGAAAAGGAATTGTTTATAATCCAGTAGTGAAAATGAATTGTTCAGAATTCAGTACTGAAGACTGATTGGTTAGAAGTCAGTACTGAAAATGAATTTTTGAAGATTTAATACTGAAAATGAGTTGTTTTGAAATTTAGTACTGAACAGGAATCTGTTTAGAATTCAGTACAAAAAAAATTTGCTTAGAATTCAGTACTGAAGACTGATTGGTTAGAAGTCAGTACTGAAAATGAAATGTTCTGAAATTTAGTACTGAACATGAATTTTTTTTTTTTTTTTTTTTTTTTAACTCTATGAAAAAGAAAAAAAAGAGAGGCTGGTGAGAAATGGAACTAACTTGTTTTCGGACGTTCCACAACATTAACTATAACTATGAATGGATAAAAAAGTAAAAAATTTCATTTTTTAATAAATAAAAACGGTAAAAAATGGTAACGATGACTCCGCTTACACTTGGACGTGAATTTCTTACTTTAGATTTTTATTTATTTATTTTTTTTAATCCAAAAAAGTTTACATGCCCAGATATTGACACTGCCTCTGCGAAGCTAATGCAAGTCGATACGAGTCGATGAACTCCAGTGACCGTGAAATTGTACAATATTTTTCCGACAGATGATGAAATAGACTGAAGGAAGCCGTCGTCCTTATATGAGAGTGTGAGGAAGTGCGAAATCAAGTTCTGTGAAAGCGTTATCTCTTTTGGTCAAGAAACCCGACTGTGGATCAGAAGGAGGTTTCAGTTTCTGGCAACACGATGACGTACCTTGAATTTGCTTATGAAAAGAGGGAAAAGTGGAGATGAGTCTATTGATCTACGTATCTACAGGAGGAAGTCAGAGATTCTTTAGATGACTAGCTGCCTAAACTTCGCTTCACCTCTGAAATAACACTTCTGATCTTAGCGCTCTTATGTAGGCAGATCTGACGAGTGATAACATCATATGGAAACCTTTTGATGCTACTTTTATGTTTTTTTTCCTTCATCATTAATAATGTATCAGTTATTCTGATTCTGGATAAATCTGTGCGTAAATAAACCGCTTTTTTTTTTTTGCAGTGTTTTTGCGAAGAAAAAAAAAAGGACCTCATTATGATGCGCGGCAACGTCGTTAAATTTAACACGGACGAAATAAATTAGTTCAGTCAGCTAGGTCATGAACTTTTGATTTGTCCAAAAAAAAAAAAAAAACCCCAGACCTGCTAGTGTTTATATATTCGTATACGTTTATTATTGCGTAAGAGCTCCGCATTTAATCATCGGAGTACGGGTTATCACTCAAAAGATTTTCTTTTTTCTCCTTTAAGAAAAACATTTGAAGTGTTTGAACAATATTAACGGACACCCTGGAAGCCCCGCCCCCTTCCTCCCATCTCACAGCAGTAATGATCTGAAAGATGCACCGATGCGGCATCTTCGCTTTTTTTTTTTTTTCTACATTTTTTAAGTTCACATTCATTTGAAATAAAATCTTTCAATTTGTGTTTGACTTTGCTAGCATTAGACAAGTATAAAATTCATAATTTTAAATAAATTAATATAAATTAAGATAAATTAATTAGTTGTTTATGTTTATTAGAGATGCACAGAAAATTTTCAGTCGAAAATGCTCAAAAACGTGTGAAATTTTGGACCAAAAAAATTTTTTTTAAATAGTCCTACAACAAAGTGTCAAATCTTACACTTTCCAAATATTTTTTAATGGTAATGATGATTCGAAACTAGAAAAGCAGTTTGTTCAACTCAACTGAAGTCCATCATGGAAAAAACTGGAGTGTGCATGTATACGGGGTTTTACGGTAACCACAAGGTGCTTTTTTTTTTTTTTTTTTTTTAAATCCCTCGTTCTCCTGCAGGTCATCCTGTCTGAGCCGAGTCAATCGGGCGAGACGCCATTTTTCGAGACGTGGTTGCAGATGTGCATGCCGGAGGAAGGGAAGATCCTGAACCCGGACCATCCCTGCTTCAGGCCCGAACCGGGCAAAGTGGAAAGTCTGGTGGCGTTACTCAACACGTCCTCCGAGATGAAGCTGGTGTAAGTACAAGCAATTAGGGGGGAAAAAAGGAAGGAGGGGAAAATCAGAAGATAAATAAATGAAGAGAAATTTGCACAGGCTTGTATTAACCCTATACCTAACCCTAACCCAAACCCTAAACCCTAACCCTAACCCATGATCGTTTCTATAGTAACCGCTCATTCCGGGACCGGTAAAGCAGACGCTCCGAATAAACAGATTAAAAAGAAAAACGTGGGATTGTTAAAAATAGTAGAAAGGTTTATGGAAGGAGTCTCCAGTGACAGTCAGAAGGTAACTTTAGGTTTTCGGTGAGAACTTGTTTTGTAGACGTTAGACAATATTAAACGTAAATATCACTAATAACTAAAAGAAAATAATTGTAATAAATATAGTAATTATAATAATACTTATATACTAATAAAAATAATAATTAAATATAATAAATATAATCGTATAACAGCACTCCCCCCGTCGTGTTTTATTCCTTGCTTAGTGTGTGTGCTATAATTATTGATAACAAAGAGATCGATTTTGACGATTATGGGAACAAAACACGTATTTTTCTGGTGGCTAAAATTGTTAAAAGCTCAAATTTACAGTTTAAACACTCGGATCAATGTAAGGTTGATCATATAGATGAAGCTGAAGATGAAATTAATGCTGCAAATTTCATAAATTAGGATGAATTGTGTGCTCAAATAACACAACCTTTTCATAAATGTTTTGTCTGAATGTTAAAACTTTATCGGTACAAATTGCTATAGAAGTAATTTAGCTCGAGCCTGTATTTCAGTTCGTTTAATTGCAATACTCGGGGAAAATCTTTCTTTCTTTTAAAACAACATTTTGTTTTGTCTGTTTTACTTCTGCATCATCCTCTGCCTGTAAGTGTTTTGTCTTCTTTGAAATCACAGAATGTATTTAGCGTTACATGAATCAGCAACATTGCACAGTTGCAGCTTGCAGGAGCTTTGCTTTGCGAAGGTGGGTTTGGGGTTTTTTTTTTTTTACTGAGGAAGAAATTTACATGGTGGCAAGTATTTCAACACCCATGTGGCTTTGGACATTAAAGCAGAGATTCTCAGAAACCACTTTCAGCAGCCTAAATTCTCAGAACACCCCTTATCTGTTATTTACAGATTAATATAGATCTTACTAAATCAGTTAAAAAGAATACGCACGAAACAGAAAACATGCGTTATACATATTTATACACCGATCGCCGATAATGGACGTGTAATGGAGGACTGGGATTGTGCGTCACACTGCGGCGTATCAGAGTCACGAGATGTTCCAGCTCTTCTATCCAACCTGATATCTGCGCTGAGCTCTGCGCGCTATAAAAAAACTGCTAGCGAACAGTTTGGATTGTTTGAGAGTTTGTTTAGTTACGTTCAAATATCGCATTTCATGTAATATTCGTATAAGAGCTCTCATAAAGCCCATTTTACACCAAAAAGCGTAGCGTCCCGCGCGTGGCTAGCTCATTCCTGCGCACTGGTTTAGTAAATATAACATGCAAATGTGTGAAAATATTTATAAAAATATTATAAACATGTCTTACAATCGTATATGATCACGTGAAAAGGTTTTTTTTTTCATCAGTGTCCGCTATAAAGGCTACTATGATTAACCCGACAGCGTGTTGGACGCGGCGTCGCTGCGTTCTGGCGTAAAACGCGCTTACGAGGAAATTGAATAAAAGCTAATGATATTTTAATAGCAATAATCTGACAGTTTTCATTCTTTTAATTAAATGTTCCATAAGTTTTAAGTTTGTATGCATAGAACTACAGGTAATGCTTTATTTAAAGGGTCCCTACAGTGCGTAGTGCTTTATAACACGTTGGTTAGTGTCGCATAAATATTGTTTAAAGCAATGTGGAGAATTTACGAACGATTTCGGACCATTTTGTGTTATTTTAGTATATTGTGTTTACTGTAGTTTAAAATGATTAAGGAGCCCCATTGCAGTACAGCTTCTGGGAACGAAGTCACAGAGTCATTCATCTCCATAAGGAAGTGATGCGTCAGCTGCTTCGGGATTGCTGTTACGCAGAGAACATGATCGTCGCTCTATCATCCAGCGTCGCAGTTATGAACCCATCACAGGATCTGTTCCCAAAGACTATCAGATTAACTTACACGTTTGTATGATGGGAAAAGAGAGAAACAAAAATGACCAAACGAAGCCACAAAACTACCATTAAAGTACCGCGAAAAGACGTACAAAGACGCTTTCACAAACAGGAAGTCAAGAAAGGAAATCTCATAATTATCCTTTCACTGTGTCAATTTGTTACCACCTCGTTTTATCATTTGCACCTTTTTTTTTTTTTTTTTTTTTTTGTTACTTTTCACTTCTTTGTCTTTTCTGTTGGTCATTTTTTTAACCTCTCCCTCATTTATTCTTTGCTGTGGATTTTTTTTTTTGTTGGCCTTCATTTGTTGTGGGTCATTTTTATTATTTCCACCTCATTTATTGTTTGTTGTGGGTCATTTTTATTATTTCCACCTCATTTATGGTTTGTTTTGGGTTATTTTTGCTCCTTCCTCTTTGTTTATTGGTTTGTCTAGATTATTTTACTTTCCCCTTGTTTTTGTTACTTCCTCTTCATTTGTTTTTACTTCCCCTTTGTTTGTTTGTTTGTTTTTGTTTGTTGTGGTTTTTTTGCTACTCCCCCCATTTTTTGTTTTCAGTTACTTCCTCATCATTTGTTTTTACTTCCCCTTTGTTTGTATGTATGTTCATTTGTTTGTTTGTGTTTTTTTTGCTTTTTTTTGTTTATCATTTTATGCTCTATAGAAGCAGCCTATAGCTGAGGAGAATTACCCACATTAGACGAAAGTGACAAAAATGCTTTATTCATGACTATGTCTGATTTTTTTATTTATTTATTTTTTTTCTTTGATTCGTGCCGATCAACTTTCATTCCTTTGAATCCTGCCTGGACATTATTGAATAATCTCTAATAATGAGTTGTGTTTTTCTCTCGCAGTCAGATGAAGTGGCACGAGATCTGTCTGAGCACGCCGGCGGCCATCTTGGAGGTCCTGAACGCGTGGGAAAATGGAGTGCTGTCTGTGGAGACTGTACAGGTAGAACCCAAACCCCGTCACTCTCTTTCATTCGTTCATTCTTTCAAAGCCGCAGTGGTTCTTCGGCTTTCAGTGACGACAAATAATGATTTTAGATATGGTTCTTCGCACAGACACGCTTACTTTTTAATGACTCTGTTCGTATCTGTTGTTATGTTACGAACATGGACATGAGATTTAAATTTTTTTTTTTATCAATGGTTGATAAAATGGTTATAATGTATTAGAACGAGTGCATTATTATATACAGCTGTGATTTGCAGCTGCATTACTGTCACAGCTGCTGGTTTAGAAAATGAATCAAAACTTTCTGACCAATCAGAATCCAGAATTCAACAGCACTGTGGTAGAAGAGGGCAAAGTTAATGTTAAGTTAAAAAAAAGAAGTTAATGAAACACCCTGGTCACTGAAGTTATTATAAAGATGTGTGTAAAGATCGTCCATATGTTTGTATTGCCAAAACTTATAGTGTAAAATGTGTTAAAGAATAATAACATGTGAACATCTCTCTCTCTCTCTCTCTCTCTCTCTCTTTCTCTCTCTCTCTCTGTGAGCAGAAGATCACAGATAACATTAAAGGAAAAGTGTGCAGTATGGCCATATGCGCCGTGGCCTGGCTGGTGGCTCATGTTCGGATGCTGGGATTGGACGAGAGAGAGAAACCACAGACCATGATTCGTCAACTTATGACACCTTTGTACGGAGAGAACACGCTTCAGTTTTACAATGAGCGGTACGTCTGACACTCTCTCACTCACACATTCACACACCAGACATTAAAGGAGTTTCAGAAACCCCACTTATGCATAAAGAGTTTCGAAAACAGAACAAATGTGTGTGGTTTTTTTTTATTTTTTATTTTTATTTTTTTTTTAAAAACGTAATTTTTTTTTGACAAGAATTCTGGCAATAATCTGATCAGTGTTTACATGTGCTTTGGATAATCTGGTAATGGGAAGTGTCCCATGTCTGCACTAGTCTGTCAACAATCAGATTTCAGAAGTAAAACTATGAGATTAATTATATTTAAAATATTTCATAACTGCTTAAGATATCTGATTAATGGTGCACACGTGATGAATAATCTGATTATTAAGCCACAGTTTGCCATGCGTACTTGTAGTTTTGTGCGTAACGTGTGTATACACACATTTATCCGCTGTGTCTATTGAATTTCTTAATAATAAAGTATACGAGTATAAAAGTCAAAGCATGCAGTCAGCTGTTTACATGGACATGAACTTGCATATCTCTTTCCCTCTCTGTGTGTGTGTGTGTGTGTGTGTAGCGTGGTAATCATGAGCTCTATCCTGGAGCACATGTGTGCCGACGTGTTCCAGCAGACAGGTCAGTGCGTGCGCTCGGTGGTGGAGCCTCAGGAGCCGCTGCCGTACCGCACCCTCCTGCCCCTGCGCCAACCCATCCGCCAGGCACTGAGCTCCAACTTCCGCATGGCACTCGATAAAGGCTGGGTGGACTCCTGCACTCTACACCTGCTGGAGAACCTGCTGCACATCGGCGGAGTCTTCTGGTTCACCAACAACCTCGTCAAGGTTTGTTTGTGTGTGTATGTGTGTGATACTAGAACCAGAACCTCGAGTTTTTCAGAGGGCACTGCCGTAAACCTGCCCTGTTGCACAGTCTGAAAAATGTCTCGCACGTCTTTACGCCAGTCGTTTTGGACAATTTCATACTTGCGTACACACTCACCAGCCAAAATAAAGGTTCTGCAATGGGTTCTTTGTGTAATTACGGGTTTTCAGCTTCTTAAATGGATTGTACTTTGAAACCCTGTCTGATAAGGAAACATTCAGGTTATAGAACCTCAGAAAGACGCTGAAGGACCCTTATTTATCCTAGATTTTTTTTAATCAAAGAGTGCATGGTTCACGAGGCTCTGAAGATACGAGGATATAGAGCCAGATTTCGGCACATTACACGATATTCGGCTCAAACACGTACTGCATAACTCCAGAAGTGCACATCACTTTGTCGTCTAGGATATCGTCCTTGTTAAAGTGGACAGGCGTGGGTGAATATACACCGATCAGCCATAACATTAAAACCACTGAGATGTGACGTGAATAACATTGATTACCTTGTTACAATGGCACCTGTCAAGGGGTGGGATATATTAGGCAACAAGTGAGCAGTCTCAAAGTTGATGTGTTGGAAGCAGGAAAAATGGGCAAGTGTAAGGATCACAACGGCCAAATAGTGATGGCTAGACGACTGGATCAGAGCATCTCCAAAACAGCAGGTCTTGTGGGGTGTTAGTACCTACCAAAAGTGGTCCAAGGAAGGACAACCGATGAACCGGCAACAGGGCAACAGGGTCATGGCCACCCAAGGATTATTGATGTGCCCAGGGAGCGAAGGCTAGTCCGTCTGGTCCGATCCCACAGAAGATCCTACTGTAACACAAACTGCTGAAAAAGGTAAAGCTGGCTGTGATAGAAAGGTGTCAGAACACACAGTGCATCGCAGCTTGTTGTGTTTGTGGCTGTGTAGCTGCAGACCAGTCAGAGTGCCCATGCTGACCCCCGTCCACCACCGAAAGCTCCTACGATGGGCTTCATCAGAACTGGACCATTGAGCAATGGATGAAGGTGGCCTGATCTGATGAATCACTTTTTTTTTTGGATGGCTGTGTGTGTGTGTGTGTGTGTGTGTGTGTGTATATGTGTGTGTGTGTGTGTCACTTCCCTGGGGAAGAGATGGCACCGAGATGCACTACTGTCAGGTGTGTTTAGATTGGCTGGGAGACTTCCTGTTTCAAAAGGAGATATGTCAGTGTACAGAATCAAATCAAGCCCCTCGAGCCATTTCAGTAAATTTATCACCATAACCTGAGTGCTGCTTCATGACAAGATCATTTCCCTCCTCCAGGAGCTCCTGAAGGAGACGCGTAAGGAGTGGGCGTTCCGCGTCGTTGAGCTCCTCTACAGCATCTTCTGCCTGGACCTGCAGCAAATCACCCTCACTCTGATTGGTCACATTGTGCCCAATCTGCTGACCGACCCCGCCCACTGGCACAGCTTAGCAGATCCACCAGGCCGAGCCCTCGCCAAGTAAGTCCCGATTTATCGAAATTTATTATCGGATCTAAGTAAGCCAGTTGTGTGGTTGGTTATGTTTGGATCATACCAAGTTCCCTGACTTCCTGAGATAATGACCAGTTGCAGCTAGAATGGACTAAAACATGCTTGTTCAGCAGTAACAAGTGTTACACCAACTTCCATTAAAAGTACATGCGTTTTTACATTGCTTCATTTTCACAGAGTTACCCAAATCTGGGATTTTTGTCCAGATACTTTTAAACAAAAAATTTCTTTGTGAAATGAAACTTGAAAACCTAAAAATAAGCCACAATGTTGGCATTTTCAAGCAGGTTTGATGTCGAAACCAGGCAGAGGCTGACTCTCACTATCATACTTCCTCAGATTTTTTTTTTCCTTTCTTGGTCTCATTCATGAATAGAGTTTGTGCTGGTGTGGTGTCAGCTCTCATTTTCTTTCATTCTGAAGTTTCTTGCAAGACTTAAATCATCACGTTTGTCATTTTTTTTTAAAAGGAAGTGTTCTCCGAAACTTGCACTTCCCAAAGACGTTCAGTAGAATTCAGGGCGATATTTTTGGCTCTGTTCAATAGTGTCTAAGGTTAAACAGTCAATGGAATGGCTAGTTGCTACGTGGTGATGTCATGGCTGTTCACAAATGTTATATGGTCATGTTCCTCTCTGTCCATTTCCTGTATTTAACACTGTCCACTTGAGACAGATATTAGATACGTTGCTATTTTAATTCCAGTTAGCAGGCTTGAATAAAAAAAAATTAATAATGTAAATAAATAGAAGATGAAACTGGATGTCCTTCATGGCTGAAGTAGTCATCACCTCTGGTCTTGTGTCTCTATGTCCTTGACGATAGACGTCCAGGTCTCAGGCCCGGATAGAACCTCATCTTTCTAAAATGCTGCTTATGCAGCATCACAAGGAGGAAAACGCTGTCTGCCTTCTTCCGCATGCAGCGTTATTTTAAAAAAAAACAAACAGACAAACAAAAAATATTGTCGGTCCTTCCTCATTGTTTTGGAAACCTCTCCTGGCTGGCTCGCCAGCCGAAAAGAAAAAAGGACTGCGAGGACAAAACGGAATAGTTTTAGTCTAAATCGAAATATTTTTCAAATTTTCATTCATTTCAAATTCATCGTCAATTTCCTGCTTTGCTTTGTATAGCTCCATTTTGTGTAGCAATTTTGACGTTTACAGCTAATTCTGCGAAAGAAATGTTCACCCTTTATCGTGCAGCACTAGTAAATGTTCCTGATGTTATTTCCCCACGCACAGTGCAGGATAAGCAATTAACTAGATTTTTTTAAATGTTTTTTTTTTTTTTTTTTTTTTTTTTTTTTTTTAGGTTATCAGTGTGGTGCGCTCTCAGTTCCTACTCGTCTCACCATAAAATCCACGCCTTGGCTCGGCAGCGCAAGAGACAGCGCGAGGACATCGAGGTTTACACAAAATACACACTTAAGATGCTTTCACACACTTAAGATGCTTGCCACCTACAAAAAAAAAGTTTCGTTTAGTGATATTTTTCTTGCTTGTTACCAAACCTGGAACCTGATTGGTCTGGGGATGTTGGAATGTTGGAGGAAAACGGCTAGTGTGAAATCACCTGTAGGGTTGTTTCTGAGATTATATTGCACACACAGTTTTTGTCTTGAGTCTCTAATCTGATTGGTTCGCAGGACTATAGCAGCCTGTTCCCATTGGACGACACGCAGCCGTCGAAGCTGATGCGTCTGCTCAGCTCTAATGAGGACGAGCCTGCGGTGTTGAGCAGTCCAGGTGAGTCAGAGTCAGCCCGAGTTCTTGGTTCATGGTTCTTACAGGTCTAGAAATACTTAATCACAAATGCGCCATTGATTCCAAATATCAGGACCAAAAAAAAATCATTCTTTCGTTCCTCAGTTTTTTGGAAAGCCTCTCCTGGCTGGCTCACCATTTCTAAGGAAAAGGGGCTTTTAGGAAAAAACTGAGCAGTTTTAGTCATTAAAACTAAACAGTTTTGCCTGTTTTTCTCATTAGGTTTGTTTTTAGTTTCTCAATGTAATTCCCTCCTAAATTATAAAGTCACTTTAAAGTAATAAACCAAAGGAACAGCTAATAATGTGTTAGCTTTAGCAGTAGTTATGTGTAATATCTTTATATAACTAATACATACGTAGTTGATGATGTAACTAATACATACGTAGTTGATGATGTAACTAATACATACGTAGTTGATGATGTAGCTAATATGTAGTTGATGATGTAACTAATACATACGTAGCTGATGATGTAGCTAATATGTAGTTGATGATGTAACTAATACATACGTAGCTGATGATGTAGCTAATATGTAGTTGATGATGTAACTAATACATACGTAGCTGATGATGTAGCTAATATGTAGTTGATGATGTAACTAATACATACGTAGTTGATGATGTAACTCATACATACGTAGTTGATGATGTAACTAATACATACGTAGCTGATGATGTAGCTAATATGTAGTTGATGATGTAACTAATACATACGTAGTTGATGATGTAACTAATATGTAGTTGATGATGTAACTAATACATACGTAGTAGATGATGTAACTAATATGTAGTTGATGATGTAACTAATACATACGTAGCTGATGATGTAACTAATACATGCGTAGCTGATGATGTAACTAATACGTAGTTGATGATGTAACTAATATGTAGTTGATGATGTAACTAATACATACGTAGTTGATGATGTAACTAATACATACGTAGTTGATGATGTAACTAATACATACGTAGTTGATGATGTAACTAATATGTAGTTGATGATGTAACTAATACATACGTAGTAGATGATGTAACTAATATGTAGTTGATGATGTAACTAATACATACGTAGCTGATGATGTAGCTAATATGTAGTTGATGATGTAACTAATACATACGTAGTTGATGATGTAACTCATACATACGTAGTTGATGATGTAACTAATACATACGTAGTTGATGATGTAACTAATATGTAGTTGATGATGTAACTAATACATACGTAGCTGATGATGTAGCTAATATGTAGTTGATGATGTAACTAATACATACGTAGTTGATGATGTAACTAATATGTAGTTGATGATGTAACTAATACATACGTAGTAGATGATGTAACTAATATGTAGTTGATGATGTAACTAATACATACGTAGCTGATGATGTAACTAATACATGCGTAGCTGATGATATAACTAATACGTAGTTGATGATGTAACTAATATGTAGTTGATGATGTAACTAATACATACGTAGTTGATGATGTAACTAATACATACGTAGTTGATGATGTAACTCATACATACGTAGTTGATGATGTAACTAATACATACGTAGTTGATGATGTAACTAATATGTAGTTGATGATGTAACTAATACATACGTAGCTGATGATGTAGCTAATATGTAGTTGATGATGTAACTAATACATACGTAGTAGATGATGTAACTAATATGTAGTTGATGATGTAACTAATACATACGTAGTAGATGATGTAACTAATATGTAGTTGATGATGTAACTAATACATACGTAGCTGATGATGTAACTAATACATGCGTAGTTGATGATATAACTAATACGTAGTTGATGATGTAACTAATATGTAGTTGATGATGTAACTAATACATACGTAGCTGATGATGTAACTAATACATACGTAGTTGATGATGTAACTAATACATACGTAGCTGATGATGTAGCTAATATGTAGTTGATGATGTAACTAATACATACGTAGTAGATGATGTAACTAATATGTAGTTGATGATGTAACTAATACATACGTAGTAGATGATGTAACTAATATGTAGTTGATGATGTAACTAATACATACGTAGCTGATGATGTAACTAATACATGCGTAGCTGATGATATAACTAATACGTAGTTGATGATGTAACTAATATGTAGTTGATGATGTAACTAATACATACGTAGCTGATGATGTAACTAATACATACGTAGTTGATGATGTAACTAATACATACGTAGCTGATGATGTAGCTAATATGTAGTTGATGATGTAACTAATACATACGTAGTAGATGATGTAACTAATATGTAGTTGATGATGTAACTAATACATACGTAGTTGATGATGTAACTAATATGTAGTTGATGATGTAACTAATACATACGTAGCTGATGATGTAACTAATACATGCGTAGCTGATGATATAACTAATACGTAGTTGATGATGTAACTAATATGTAGTTGATGATGTAACTAATACATACGTAGCTGATGATGTAACTAATACATACGTAGTTGATGATGTAACTAATACATACGTAGTTGATGATGTAACTAATATGTAGTTGATGATGTAACTCATACATACGTAGTAGATGAGGTAACTAATACATACGTAGTAGATGATGTAACTAATATGTAGTTGATGATATAACTAATACGTAGTTGATGATGTAACTAATATGTAGTTGATGATGTAACTAATACATACGTAGCTGATGATGTAACTAATACATACGTAGTTGATGATGTAACTAATACATACGTAGCTGATGATGTAGCTAATATGTAGTTGATGATGTAACTAATACATACGTAGTAGATGATGTAACTAATATGTAGTTGATGATGTAACTAATATGTAGTTGATGATGTAACTAATATGTAGTTGATGATGTAACTAATACATACGTAGCTGATGATGTAACTAATACATGCGTAGCTGATGATATAACTAATACGTAGTTGATGATGTAACTAATATGTAGTTGATGATGTAACTAATACATACGTAGCTGATGATGTAACTAATACATACGTAGTTGATGATGTAACTAATACATACGTAGCTGATGATGTAGCTAATATGTAGTTGATGATGTAACTAATACATACGTAGTAGATGATGTAACTAATATGTAGTTGATGATGTAACTAATACATACGTAGTTGATGATGTAACTAATATGTAGTTGATGATGTAACTAATACATACGTAGCTGATGATGTAACTAATACATGCGTAGCTGATGATATAACTAATACGTAGTTGATGATGTAACTAATATGTAGTTGATGATGTAACTAATACATACGTAGCTGATGATGTAACTAATACATACGTAGTTGATGATGTAACTAATACATACGTAGTTGATGATGTAACTAATATGTAGTTGATGATGTAACTCATACATACGTAGTAGATGAGGTAACTAATACATACGTAGTAGATGATGTAACTAATATGTAGTTGATGATGTAACTAATACATACGTAGTAGATGATGTAACTAATATGTAGTTGATGATGTAACTAATACATACGTAGCTGATGATGTAACTAATACATGCGTAGCTGATGATATAACTAATACGTAGTTGATGATGTAACTAATACATACGTAGTTGATGATGTAACTAATACATACGTAGTTGATGATGTAACTAATATGTAGTTGATGATGTAACTCATACATACGTAGTTGATGATGTAACTAATACATGCGTAGTTGATGATATAACTAATACGTAGTTGATGATGTAACTAATATGTAGTTGATGATGTAACTAATACATACGTAGCTGATGATGTAACTAATACATGCGTAGTTGATGATATAACTAATACGTAGTTGATGATGTAACTAATATGTAGTTGATGATGTAACTAATACATACGTAGCTGATGATGTAACTAATACATACGTAGTTGATGATGTAACTAATACATACGTAGCTGATGATGTAGCTAATATGTAGTTGATGATGTAACTAATACATACGTAGTAGATGATGTAACTAATATGTAGTTGATGATGTAACTAATACATACGTAGTTGATGTAACTAATATGTAGTTGATGATGTAACTCATACATACGTAGTTGATGATGTAACTAATACATGCGTAGCTGATGATGTAACTAATACGTAGTTGATGATGTAACTAATACATACGTAGTTGATGATGTAACTAATACATACGTAGTTGATGATGTAACTAATATGTAGTTGATGATGTAACTCATACATACGTAGTAGATGAGGTAACTAATACATACGTAGCTGATGATGTAACTAATATGTAGTTGATGATGTAACTAATACATACGTAGCTGATGATGTAACTAATATGTAGTTGATGATGTAACTAATACATACGTAGCTGATGATGTAACTAATACGTAGTTGATGATGTAACTAATACATACGTAGTTGATGATGTAACTAATACATACGTAGCTGATGATGTAAGTAATACATGCGTAGTTGATGATGTAACTAATATGTAGTTGATGATGTAACTAATACATACGTAGCTGATGAGGTAACTAATACATACGTAGCTGATGATGTAACTAATACATACGTAGCTGATGATGTAACTAATACATACGTAGTTGATGATGTAACTAATATGTAGTTGATGATGTAACTAATACATACGTAGCTGATGAGGTAACTAATACATACGTAGCTGATGATGTAACTCATACATACGTAGCTGATGAGGTAACTAATACATACGTAGCTGATGATGTAACTCATACATACGTAGCTGATGATGTAACTAATACATACGTAGCTGATGATGTAACTAATATGTAGCTGATGATGTAACTAATACATACGTAGCTGATGATGTAATGAATACATACTAATATTACTAATAGTCCTAGTACTAATTCCCTAATGTGTAGCTGACTAAATCATAGTTGACGATGTATCTAATACGTAGCTGAAAATGTCGTAGCTGATGACGTGGCTAATATTAAGCTAATCCATAAGAATTCAGGACTTGTATTTTATTATAAAGTCACTATTGACTTTGTATTTGTTTTATTTTCCGTCCAGCCAGATATCTGTAAAGCTTTTTGACCTTTGCCTTTTGGTAGGTGACCGCACGATGAGCAGCTCCCTCTCTGCCTCTCAGCTCCACACAGTCAATATGAGAGATCCACTCAACCGTGTGCTGGGTCAGTAGTGTGTGTGTGTGTGTGTGTGTGTGTGTGTGTGTTCAACTTATCTGTTTGTACTTGGCTTTTCCGCTTAACTAGCAAATGCAGTGCTTAGCTGTGCTAACGTTGTCTAGCCATGCATAGAAATTAAGAATTTTTTTTGACCAGTGGTTTACTGCAGCTATATAATGGATGTTTTAAGATTTTTATTTTTGCTTAATATTGTGAAATCCAGAGCTACGCAACAGCTTCACTGTCTGAAGGAAGCAACTTTCTCTTTCGTGTGAACTCTAGGAGCCCCGTAGGATATCTAAAGAGCCCTTTACATTTGTTTTCTTATTTTCTTTTATTTTATTTTATGTAATTTTTTATTTTGTTGTATAATATTTAATTTTTTATTTTATTTTGTTCACTTTAATATGTTTTTAAACTTTTTATTTTATTTTAAATATATTAAATATATTTTAAATATATTAAAAAAAAATCATTTTATTGTTTTTTAAAATTATTGTCCTTTTTATTTTCGATGTAGCTTCAGTGTAGTTAAGCTACATTAACCTTGTAGCATGATAGCATATGACTATTGTTTATTTGTAGACCTTTTTAAAAAATTTTTAAGGTCTTGTGTAAAATCCCTCAGTATCACTTGAAAGACTTTCGGTGCGTTCATGTGATGTCCGAATTGAGCTTAATTTTTGCGTTGGTGTACGTTATCCATCAGTGTGTTCTCATTGAAATCAGTGGCATTGGGAGTGTTTTTTGCTGGAAACCAATCTTACACGATTTGTTAAAATGTTTAGATTTCCTTCGTACTCACGGAGCAGAGTATGAAGAGTTTCCTGATGGAACTTTGTAGTTAAGGAGCTCATTTGAATAATAGAATTAGCTAAATTGTGTGTTTTTTTTTTTTTTGCTCTGTAGCAAATCTGTTCTTGCTCATCTCCTCCATCTTGAGCTCGAAGACCGCCGGCCCTCACACCCAGTTCGTGCAGAGTTTCATCGAGGAGTGTGTGGAGTGTTCGGAGCAGGGCAGCCGGGGTAGCATCCTGCAGTTCATGCCCTTCACTATGGTGAGACACACACACACACACACACACACACACACACACACACACACACACACACACACATGTACTTATGTAGCCAAAAGGACCAGAAGTCCTCACAATGATCCGACAGTGTCAAATGTCCTCACAGTGATAGAGTAGAGTTAAATGTGTTCTTTATAATAGGACAGTGTCAAAGGTCCTCACAAAGACAGAACAATGTCAGAGGTCCTCACAAAGATATGATGATGTCAGAGGTCCTCACAACGACAGAACAGTGTCAAAGGTCCTCACAAAGATATGATGATGTCAAATAGCTATTATTATAAAAACTGGGAGACGAAATATGTCTTGTTGCCTCAAGTTACTGAGGAACCCAGCCACTGGGAGTGCGCTCTCAGTGCCGGTCCCAAGCCGGATAAAATGGGACAGTTGCGTCAGGAAGGACGTCCGGCGTAAAACCCGCGACAAATCAAACACACGGACCAGTGATCCGCTGTGACGACCTGTAACGGGAACAGCCGAAAGAACTACAACAACAACAGCAACAACAACCTGAAGTTACTGTGGTAATGTAAGATCTTCATATGTGTGTGTGTGTGTGTGTGTGTGTGTTTTCACAGGTTTCTGAGCTGGTCAAGCTGCACGCGCTCGCCAAACCCAAAGTTGTCCTGTCCATCACAGATCTGACGCTCCCTCTGGGCCGAAGAGTAGCTGCCAAAGCCATTGCCGCCTTATAGCACACACACACACACACACACACACACACACACACACACACACACACACTCAAAGCCACTGCGTGATAGCACCATGCAAACCATACTGATTTCCAGTAACCTAACAGCTTGTGGCTTCACAGTTACTCCTGATTTGAACATTACACTTCCACTTCTGAAGTACTTCTTCTGACACCTCTGAAGAATGTCGATGTCATTTGTTTTAGCTTACTTTGCTTGATAGGCATCATCTGATGCTTACCACTATCACCATCAAAAAAAAAAAAAATATGGAATGATGCACTCATGTTTGTATATAGAACTTTTTTATACTCAATAAACCGTGATTTATTAACTTTATTCACATCCGACTTTATTTTATGTGTTTTATTGTTAAACTGAAATTTCTAGTCATTTAATGTCTTCACTTTGTAATAAATAATCTTGCAATTCAATTTAAATTTTGAAACTAATTTTTAATCAGCAGTTCAAGGTCAAAATTCAAAGTTCAAATGTTTAAGAATAGTGTATTTGTCTTGAGATAGGATTTAAAGGATTTAAAATAGTCGCTATTTAAAAAAAAAATAACATTAAGAAAAAGTCATCCAAATCGACAAAAATCAAGATTAAGATTTTTAATTTGAATTTTTTTTAACTCAAGCATCCGAAATGCCACTAGAAGAAAAAAATGGAGAAAAAAAAAACCCCAAAGTATTTAAATTAGCCTTTTTCATTAAAAAAATAAACAAATAGTAGCTTTTTGCACCAATACAGCAAATAAAAGAATAATAAAAGGTTCTGCTTATTTTTTTATTTATTTATTTTTTACATTCAAGATCAAGATCAAAGTTTGAAACTGAATAATTTTTTTTTTTTTATACATTTGAGTTGAAGATTAAAGTATCATTTTCATTCTCTTTAAAGAAAAAAATCTATAGTCTATAATCTGTATGGTTAGCAGTATTCACAGTGTTTCCACGTAAAAGTGTGTGTGTGTGTGTGTGTGTGTGTGTGTGTGTGTGTGTGTGTGTGTGTGTGTGTGTGTGAACGTGTGAATGTGTGAAACCAGATATATAACATGGAACTCGCGCTAATGCTGATGCTGCCATTATGGGACAAATTTGCATGCGAAGCAGAAAAAACCTCTGCTGCTGTGTTTAATAAGTTTTAGGTGCCTGTGCAAACCATAACCAGGGCAGTTAAGCTCCATTTTTACTTTAATTTACTGCCACGTTATTAACTACACCTCCATCACGGCTACACTCCTTGTCCAGGTTATCAGGTTCGCCTTCAAACCTGCCAGACTTCACACATTTTGTGTATTAGCAGAATATTTAAAAATCTCTACATGTGTATTTGACCTAGTTAACATTACTCAAGTTAACTTTTTTTTTTTTTACCTTTTTTTTAAGCCAATTTTCAATTTTTGGCATTTTTTTTTGTGGCCAAAACTTCCGTTTATCCCCAACATCTTGAGTTAACATCTTAACTCAAACACGAGTGTCAATTTTATCCCCAAGCACCTGGAGGTTACTGTAAAACGTATGTACCGTATACACACACACACACACACACGCTCCAGTTTCATCCATGACAGGCCGGACCGTGCTGATTGAACTTGGCCCCACCCCCTTTTTTTTATTTTAATTTTTTTTAAAATTAATTTTATCGAATGAACAGCTGCGTCGCAAAAGGATCCAGTGCTATTGGCTGAAAAATCATCTCTCATCAATATTGTCCGATCAGTGAGCCTCATTTTTCAGTCTTTTAGTAAAGTTGTGTGTCGCTGTTTTCGTACAAGCCGAACTAAAGAATTCTTGATTGATTTACAAAAATTTCGCTAATTTTCTACTTGCCACACGAACGCTTCCGCCTTTTATAGGGTGCCATTACTTTTGTCTTAACTGAACGGCTAAATCTTGTTTGATTTATGGATTTAATTTATTAATTTAAGTCGACTGAATTTTTCAGTTCATCGGTAGCACGTTTCTTCTGTGAACGCTCCTGCGGACGATTTCTTCGTCAATGAATAAATTCGTTAAAAAAAACGTAGACTGCTATTAAACCCTGAAAGTTTTATGTTAAATAATAAATTGTTTCATTTCTTTTCCATACCCAGTGAACTACTGAAATAGTCTAACATTTATACCCTCATTAAATATTTGGAAACATCCCCATGGCCTGTAGATAGAAGTTTTTACATTTTTAAATTTAATTTAAATTGAAATTTTTTTATCACAGTAATTTTTTTTTGTAAAGTCTCAGTTTCCAATATGAGTTCAGCGCTGTGGTTTCGAAATTTTTACCCCTTACCCGACTCAAATCAGCAAGCAAAAGGAATGAATCATTTCAGCGTTATGTTGTGAAACAAGATTAAATATTTGGAAAGAAAATATAATATTGGTAACAGCAGAAAGTGCTTTGCACCAAGAATCCAAACTCGACGTCTAATTCAGATTCAAATGAAGGAGCATAACTCCTAAATAAATAAATAAATAAATAAATAAATAAATAAGCCCAATTTAATTGCAATGTTTAGCAAAAGTTTGAATGCATATAGACACGGCTTGGGGAACCGGTTGCGGCTTGGCATGTGAAAGTAACACTGAAGAACAACTGTTACATAACGGCTACGCAGCAGCAACATCTGGAAGGAAGTGTCTTTCAAAATGTCTCTAGGTTCGGTGTCGAAGCGGCAAAAAAAACGCTTTAGTCATCAGTCAGGTGGTCGCGTGTGTCAGAGTGCGTAGTGCAGCTGCAAATCACAGGTTTTTATTAAATGCACTCGTTCTAATATGTTATGGTTTCTATGGAAACGGCTCATTTTCAGGGTCTTGCACATAATCGCGTGTAATGACTGAGTTAATGACGTCTTCTGTGAACAGTTGTTCGCATTTATGGAAGGAGTCTCCAGTGTCAGTGCTTTGTAACAGTCAGAGGTAAAGCTGTAACTTTTCCTTCATAAGGTTTCCGAGTGTTTATATCGCAGATTGTAACATCAAATTGATAAAAAGAAAAAAAAAGTATGATGTGTCCTTTTTTAATAAATAAAAATTGTAATGTGGTATATAAGAGGAATAAAACTATAGGAAAATAATCAGCTTCCAGGTGATAACAGTAACTCCGCTTCATCACACCATCCCCTAATTTAACAGCAACACACACACACACACACACACACACACACACACACAAATGTGTGATGACAAATTTTATTGGTTTAAAACTGTGGCATTAAAAGCATTAATTTATTTTAAAATATGAACTATATGAGGCCTCAATCCACCCTAGTTTTTTCCTCTCTTTTCAGGAAAAGCCGGTTTTTCTTTCTTTCCTTCTTTTTTGTTTTTTTGTTGTCGAAATCTTGGAATGTTTTACAGTGATAAAACAGGGATTTCCCAAATGATGAACGAATGTCAAGACAAAAATATGACTTATGTGGGATCTGAGGCCGTCAATAAAAATAACTACTCCATAGTGACTGCATGAGCATGTGACAAGATTTCCCTTCCTGTGCAAGACTGCAGAGGTCACGCAAGAGTGTCATGATGCTGCGCAATGCGCATGGAGTTGTCAGGCGTTTCACCAACACTGATCGTGGAGAGTTTCCTAGAAAAAAGAAATGAGAGTAGAAGTGCCACCGGGTTTCTGTTTAATCTTTAGTCTGTTCTCTGAGTCATTAAACTAAACATCATGACAAATCACGGCATGACAAATGAAGTTCAGATCCAAAAGATCAGATAAATGCAAATAGGGATAAAAGCTGGATTTAGTGAGTTTGAGATAGAAGTAAAAAATTAAATTTCCTCTTGGTTTGACGTCACGACCACAAAGTCTTTAACTGACTAGCTGCGTTAGACTTACGTCCCTTTTTTCCGACTCGGCCTTAAGTCACCTCAGTGTGTTGCATTCAGAAAATTATTCAGCTTCTTCTGCTTTTTTTTTTTTTTTAGCGCCTTTTTCCAGAATTTCATTTTCTGGAGACCCTTAGAGTGTTTATTGTTACTTTCTCATTTTATATATTATTATTTTTAAAAATTTTACATTTAAATTTTGTTTAACTTTTTTTGCATTTTATTTTAGTTACTTTTCATTTCTATAAATTTTTATATACTTCTTAATGTTAATAATTCAAAATATTAATATGATAAAATATAGGATATATGAAAGAAAAATGACATTGTGTTAACGTTTATTTATTTATTTATTCTTTTTTTTTTTGTTTCATACAAATGTAGTACATTGGTCAAACGGAAAGAAATAGGTAAAAAATAAATTTAAAAAAAAAAAAAAGGTTCAGTTTCCCTTAACAGGAAATGAAATTGTTTTTCCAAAAAAAAGCAACCAATAAATATGATATTTCTTGTAATACGCGACATTAAAAACTTTTATACCACATGCGTATTTTATATAAATAAAAAAATACATACGATATATTAATGACAAAATGCTTTTATAAATACACGTAAATAAATAATGATTTCCAGCATAGATACTCTATAGTAAAAGAAAAACAAAATAAACATCTAATAAAGATCTAATGTAGATCATAACTTAGTTGTGGTGGTGATGAGGATGTGAGTAAAGAACATCATCATCATCATCATCATCATCATCACATGGCAAGTCAACAAAGTTACTAAGGAAAACAAGTAAGGTGAGCAAATGACCATGAGCTCACTACTGCTTGGTGATGGGTGTGGCGTAAATACATAAATAAATGAATAAATAAATAAATATTCGCATTGTTTAAGTCCATGTGCTCCTGGATATTGACAAATCATGTAAACAAATGATTCACCTGAAAAGCGGAGGCCAGTAGTAACGTACATCAACACTGTCCACAAAAACCTTAATATTTTCATTACAGCATTTGTTACTAGGTTCCATGGATTTATGAATCTTGAGTCTCTTGTTCTACCGGGGAGATGATCATGCTCTGAAGGCTACGGCTAACGTCCTTGGCGAACTGTCTCAGCTGGATCAGGGCCAGATGTGCTGCCACCTGGGACACGTATTCGTTTTTCAGTTTAGGAGCCAAATCCTCCTGCAGTTGGCTTTCTGATACCTTCTCTGGCCCATTCACCGCCTTAATCACATGCTGCATCTGGAGAATCCAAGAGGAATGAAAGGAATGAGCAAGAAGATTCACAGTGGGAGAAGAGAAAATTCCAACAAAGCTGAAGATTTACGCTGCTACTAGGATCAAGGGAGGGTTTATTACCTTGTGGACGTGCAGCAGTGAATCTCGCAGGTCATACAGGAAATCATTTAGCTTCTTGGGTTTAAAGTGCACCAGCTCGCTGATCACCTTCAACAGAGTCTTGTGCAGCTTGAGACCCTCAGCTATCCGGCCCAAGGAAACGTCCTGGAAAGAATGTGTTGAGGGAAGACCAACAGACGTTACACACTTGCCCCGTATTTGGTACGCATGAGCAAGTATTCCCTGGGCTTTCAATAT
Source organism: Pangasianodon hypophthalmus (assembly GCF_027358585.1). NCBI lineage: Eukaryota > Metazoa > Chordata > Actinopteri > Siluriformes > Pangasiidae > Pangasianodon > Pangasianodon hypophthalmus. The sequence goes on along the minus strand of NC_069721.1, from coordinate 1,973,886 downwards.
ATCATCTGTTTTAGCAGGATATATTTATGTGCTAAAGCATTTCTATAAACTGATCAGTCTTTTGAATTAAAAAAAAAAAAAATTAGAATCAGTACATACCAGTTTAAACTTGTCTGAGAGGGGCTGAAGAGGACTTGGTTCTGGTAAAGCAAGAGAGTCCTTGAGGAACTGCAATGTGCTCAAATCACTCTCGTCTAGAGACAGCGTCTGCAACAAAAAAGGAAGGGAAGTTATTTTTAAAGCGTGTTCAGACAGGATGTAGGGACGAAGCAACCATCAGCACATACTGAAAGCGCTCAAGCCCCGCAATGTACCGCACAGATCTGTCCTGATCTTACCGTAGTGTGGATCAGTGATTTGTGCACGGCAGGAATATCACTGAGTATCTTCGTGATCAAGCTGAGAGCGTTCTCTGCAGCGTCCTGAAATTCAGAGCTTCTCATGACCTCCATATCCTTTACATCCAGGGTGTGTTGAGTCTCTGGTACCGGCGCTGAAAGCACAAATCTTCCCAGAGTGCTTAGAGCAAAGTACATACCTGCGGAGGACAGAAGAGAAGGAAGACTTAGCTTTTCATTGGATTATCAAGGTGCAATATGATCAGCTCAGCCAACCCAGAGAGTGAAGCAGAAGGAGTGGCTGAAAATACACAAGCCTCGGGGCATTTGACATTTGAGTGACGGAGTATTACAAGTGAATCCAGAGCCAGAATCCAGAGCCAGAGTCAAGATCTTGCAGACTACCCTTTCATTACAGGTGGAATTCCTTTCTACATAACTGCATAAACTGAGCTTATAACTATGCCTGAGATAAAATGAGCAAGTACTCACCGAGATAGAAGTACATATTAGCTTAGCTTGCTTCACAGTTTCAGTCAGCTATACTGGCCATCTAAAGATTTGAGGCCGTATAAGTAGGCATCCACCGAAAGATGCCGGAAACCCCGTGATGTCATAGGAAACTTTCATCATACATTTTTTTTTTTCCATTTTAAGTAAGTTCAATCATTTCACTTATTCCTTAATGGTCCCTACTTATAATAAATATAAATATACATTTAAAAAGTTGAATCTAGACTACTAGTTACTGTTGTGTAATACCTGTTTCACTACTTCTTAAAAAAAAAATCTTTCTTGACTAAATAACTCACACCTTTCACCAGGTCCACCTGGAGCTTTACAGAGCTTTTACCGTACTAAATGTGGTTTTGTAGATGTTCTTGATTAAATTTTACTGTTCATTATTTCTGAGAAAACGGCGAACAATTTTTTTGATGACTTGTCTTGTACTCATACAAATCGCCTCCGATCAAATGTCTCATTTATGAGACTGATCGGAAGGTTGGGAGTTCAAATTCAAGCGCCGGCAAGCCGCCATGGTTGGGTCCTTGTGTAAGACCCTCAATTGCTCAGTTGGAGTCTTAACTGTAAGTCGCTTTGGATAAAAGCATCACCCAAGTGAGTGAATGTAAATGTCCTGCCTCATAAACAAATTCCCCTTTCCAAACCAGTCCTGATCTCGGCTTGAACGTGACCCCAGGAACATGTCTGTATGCTACAGCATGCAGTTAATATACACAAAGCTACTGAGCAAGAGACAATTTGGAGCTATGGAAGGATGTTAGGGGTGGAATGCGCCTAACGTCCCAGGGTTCCCGGTTCCATCCCGAGCTCAGGTTACTGTCTGTGCAGAGTTTTGCATGTTATTCCGATGTCCGTGTGGGGTTTCCTTGGGTTTTGCAGTTTCTTCCCACCTCCCAGAAGCATAGTGAAAGTACCCAGATTATGACCATGTGCTTTTTTAAAATAAATAAAAAAAAACCACTGCATCAGCACCAGATACGTTAACCATTTTTATGGTTAACTCGATTATTAGTTAACTCGATACTAATTAAAATGCCACTCAGACAAATTCTTTACCACTTGAAAGAGTGCCAGTTGACTCATTCCTGATTGCTTTCAAGTTCCCGAGATAGGTTTGTGCCCCCGGGATGATGAAATCTCGGTTTTATGCATTATATTCATTGTAAAAGTTAACTCACAGCGCTCTAAAATTCAACCTGCAGAAAAGTCCACGCTGAGGAAACTTTTACTCTAACATATAACCAGCCGTATAAAGCTCGCACGTCTCGCCGTCATTATAACTAATAATTCATTTACTTTTTAAAAATCACAGACTGATATTCTATATTATACTACAGCAAAATGTTAAATTCTGATTGGTCAGGAGGTGTTGATTCATGTTCTACAAATGACCCATAACATTAAATGTAACTATAATTATATGGATAAAAAGTATAATGTGTCACTCTTTAATAAATCAAATAAAAAAAAATGATCATGTAAATATCATCAGAATAAAAAGCTTCATTTTGGAGTATTTTCTGATTGAAGCAAGACAATAAAAAAAATAAATAAATAAAATAGATATCATGGTTCTGATTGCAGATATGCTTTGTCATTTATTTTGTATTCATTTATTATTTTTTGTGTGAAATTAAACATATTTATACAAATGAGGCTTGGTCTACATGCATAGATGTGCAGGTGAGGTGGAATTTTTTGGATATAGGAAGAAAGTTTGTTGTGCTCCCATTAGTACTTGTGCTTTCTATAAGGTTTTCCTTGTCACTGGGATGCTTTTCTCAAGCGTACCCATTTTCGTACACTTTAGTATGTATCTTTTACTAAGAAAAGTACCTTTTAAAGCTTTAAAAGGTACAATCTTTTTTAAAGCTACAATACTGCAACATTTCCAGGTGAAAGATGTATATTAAAGGTACAAATGTTAAGATAAGTGACGACAATTCGGTGCCCTTTTTTCCCCGAGAGTGCGTAGAGGAAACAACCTGTTCAAGCATATAGGACAGGATGCGATTTTGTCGAGTGTGCGGAGCTTAAAAACTTCATCAAAGTTTCCCAGAGATTGGGAAAAACTTCACCTGGTCTTTAGTTAATCTTCAGCTAACCCAGTTTGGGGTGATCCTGTGCTCACTGTAGCCTCAGATTCCTGTTCTTGGCTGACAGGACTAGGATCCATCCTCCTCAATATTTGACATGCTTTTCTGCTCACCATGGTTGTAAAGAGTGATTATTTGAGGTACCGTAGCCTTCCTGTCAGCCGTCCGTCTATTCTCCTCTGAACTTTCTCATCAGAAGGTGTTTCCACCTCCAGAACTCGCACTCGCTTGATGTTTTTTGTTTTCCGCACCACTCTGTATAAACTCTAGAGACTGTGAAAATCCCAGCAGGAGATCAACTGTTTCCGAAAATTCTCAAACTCGCACCAAAAACCATGCCATGCTCAAAGTCCCAGAGATCACATATTTTTTTTCCTTCTCATTCTGTTGTTTAATATGGACATTAACTGGAACCTGTATTTTCATGATTTTATGTATTGCGCTGGCTGCCGCCAAATGGTTGCTGATTGGATAACTGCATGAATGCAGACATACAGGTATTCGTTTGTGTGTGTGTTTTTTTTTAAAAACATTTTATAGACACAATTAATCAAAAAAATAACAAAGGAATAATTGATATGACCAAAACAGTCATTCAAAAGTCATTCCTCCCTGCAGTACCTCACCTTAAATCAGTGTTTTGATGCTATCTGTCTGTCTATCTGTCCATCTATTTACTGAATGCCTGTGCTTTCCACAGTTCAGACATAACTTTGTGACACACACGAGTCATCTGTTCCATCAGCTGCATCACTTGTTGGTGTTGTAAGCTTATGCCATGCTGAATCATTAGCCCATACAGAGAAAAGACAGAGCAAGACATGAGAAAATAGGGAAATAAATCATTATGCGGGAACAGATGTCCTCATCAGCATGAGTTTCATGACATTTCTTTACACAGGACCAGGTCTAGGTCTTTAACAGTTTATACACCTCAGGTGTATTCGGGCAGGTAAAACAAGCAAAATACACACAACAGGAAAATACTGATTAGTAATAACATTACTGCCCCCTGCTGGAACAGAATAAAACGGAACGAGAAGGGTGCCACTACAATCTGAATTTAATACGGACAAATCTCAATTGTTATGCCTTTAGTTGAACTTGTAGTAGAAGTTTTGTACAGTTGAAATTGGCTTGAATTTCCGTACAGGGTTTGAAATAAAATTTTCTTATGATCCCTTGTAGAAAATTCAAATTCGATATTTGGTGGCACAATCCATTTCAAACCCTGACATAAATATACATTGTACATAAAAACACCTGTATGCAATTATCCAATCAGCCAAGGACAGGAATCTGAGGTTGAAATTTGGAAAAATGACCAGCCGACATTCTTCTAATCTTTAACTCTCCAGTGTGGGTGAGTCTCAGATTCTTGTTCTTGTTCTTGGCTGACAGGAGCAGAACCTGATGTGGTCTTCTGCTGTTGTAGCCCATCCTCCTCATGGTTTGATGTACTGAGATGCTTTTCTGCTCGCCACGGTTGTAAAGAGTGGTTGAGTTACCATAGCATTCTTGTTAAACCAGTGTTGCCAATTTAGAGATTTTTTCGCTATATTTGGCAGCTTGTTTTTTCACATGTTGAGGGTCGACCCAACACCAGTATGTAAAGCCTGATTGAGTTACGCTTGGATGAGTTGATGTTCCCAGCGACCATCATCATTGTTCCCAACCAATCATTGATCAGCATTGTTCTCATTGACCAATCACTGATCAGCATTGTTCCCATCGTCCATTGTTCTCATTGACCAATCACTGATCAGCATTGTTCTCATCGACCAATCACTGATCAGCATTGTTCTCATCGACCAATCACTGATCGCCATTGTTCTCATCAACCAATCACTGATCACCATTGTTCTCATCGACCAATCACTGATCGCCATTGTTCTCATCGACCAATCACTGATCAGCATTGTTCTCATCAACCAATCACTGATCAGCATTGTTCTCATTGACCAATCACTGATCAGCATTGTTCTCATTGACCAATCACTGATCAGCATTGTTCCCATCGTCCAATCACTGATCAGCATTTTTCTCATTGACCAATCACTGATCAGCACTATTTCCATCAATCCATCACTGATCACCATCGTTCTCATCGACCAATCACTGATCGCCATTGTTCTCATCGACCAATCACTGTTCTCCATTGTTCTCATCGACCAATCACTGATCTCCATTGTTCTCATCAACCAAACACTGATCAGCATTGTTCTCATCGACCAATCACTGATCAGCGTTGTTTTCATCGACCAATCACCAATCAGGATTGTTCTCATCGACCGATCAGTGATCACCATTGTTTGTTCTCACATTTCTTTTTTGCTTCATTTTAAACTCTTCTTCCATCCATAAATGTTTTCTTCATGTCTATTTCACAACTCCTCGCTATCGCTCCTTCTTTTTCTTTTTAACGTGAAAAGGTTAGTTATTATAATCGGTTATTTTCTATTCAGACAAAACTCTATTCTGTTTTTGCTATTTTCTATCTAAGTATCTTCAGAAAATCTTCCTACTTCATACACACAAATCTGATCAGTGAATATTAGCCTGCAAATTAGCCTGTGACGTCACCTAGCGGCTTCTAGCGGCTTTTTGCGCATGCTTTAGCTACTTTCCTCCGAAAACAGTCGGCAACACTGGCTCCCACCCGTCTGACCATCCTTCTCTGATCTCTCTCATCAGATCTCCAACTCGCTGCATGCTGGTTGTTTGTCGCACTATTGTGTGAACCCTAGAGACTGTTCTACGTGAAATAACTTTACGAATGAGTAGCTGTACAGGTGTTCCTGTACATTAAGATAGTAAAATAAGTGTATTAATACATCAACACATTACACATCTGCTTCAAAGAAGAGGTGAACAACCTCAAAGTTCACTTAGATGTAATGTGTAATTGTGTAAAATGACTGATTATTCACTGCAGCATGTAAATCATCTGCTCTTATTGCACACAGTGAAGGAGTACATATGAGATCCAGCATTAAATTCAGATCTGTTGCTGCAATGCAGGTTCCTCAAACTTTTTTCTCAAGAAAAAATGTGATGAGCCACCGGAGATGACACAGCTTCTTCTGATATAACGTTCATCATCACAGGATGGTGTAATGAGTACTTAAGTAGTGATTCATTACTAATGAAGATTTTATACTTTCTTTCCAATGGAAAAAGAAAGAAAGAAAGAAAGAAAGAAACCTGGCACTATTGAGGACTTCTGTTTTCTGAAATGAGAGCATAAACAAACACACAAAAAAAATTCATATATTTAAATATATATATATATATATATATATATATATATATATATATATATATATATATTCATTATAATTATAATTATAATTATCAGTTTTGTAGTGTGTATGAAATATATATTTCATATATATATATAAATATTCATACACACTACAAAACTGATAATTATAATTATATGACTGATAAATGACTTGATACGTGTGTGGGTGTGTGTGTGCTGATGCATTTTTTAGTACAGGTGGGTGTGTGTGAGTGTAACAATGTCTACGCACACACACACATCATTCCATTAGCTCAGCTTCTGCTGTAACGTTCATGACCACTGCGAGCGAATTTCCTTCATGTTGTAATTAGAAGTCAGGCCTTCACTGTAAAATTGTTTCGATGAAAATGTCAAGCGATTCCTCTAATGGAAAAGGAGCGGGTAGTTTTGGAAATAAATAATTCGCGTTTCAAACGAAAACATGAGTGGGATCAGATAATCTTATATCTGGATTGGACCTATGGCTTTAAGTAAATTTTATTTTATTGTTTCATTTGAGTATTAGTTGCTGATCATACTTCATAATACATGAACATATAATACATATTATTTTTATATTATGTAAAATTATTATTATTATAATATGTAAAATATTAAATTTTTACATGTATAGTCCCCTCTGAAAGTAGTGGAACTGAAAGGCCAATTCTTTTGTTTTTGCTGTACACTGAAGACATCTGAGATTGAGATCAAAAGAGTAGGAGATGATAGATCAGAATTTCAGCTTTCATTTCCTGACATTTAGATGTGTCAAACAACTTAAAACATGACACCTTTTGTTTGAACCCACCCGTTTTCAAAAAATATTGGAACAAGTGTTTCTTACTGCCCAGGTGTGTCCTGTTAGATTGATTGTTTAAACATTTAATAGCTCTGAACATCTATTCTTGGTGTGAGCCCTGGGTTTCACCTGTGAAGACTGCATTTGTTGTTTAAACAGGATAAACCAACATGAAGACCAGAGAGCTGTCTATGGGAGAAAAACAAATCATTTTGAAGCTAAGAGCTAAAATCAATCAGAGCCATTACACAAGCATTGGGCATAACCAATATAACAATTTGAAATGTCCTGACAAAGAAAGAAACCACTGGAGTATTAACAACCAGACATGGAAAAAAAAAACAGCAGTTGATGACAGAAACATTGTAAGAGCTGTGAGGAAAAACCCCAAAACCACAATGACATCGCCAACAACCTCCACAGGGCACGAGTGAAGGGATCACAACCCACCGTTTGAGAAAGACTTCGAGAGCAGAAATATAGAGGCCATACCACAAGATGCAAACCCACTCATCAGCAGTAAGAATCAGAAATCCAGATTGGAATTCACAAAGAAATACAGAAATGAGCCACAAAAGTTCTGAAACCAAGATTAACCTCTACCAAAGTGATGGAAAGGCCAAAGTGTGGAGAAAGAAAGGATCTGCTCATGATCCAAAACATACGAGCTCAAGCACGGTGGAGGTAGTGTCATGGCTTGGGCTTGCATGGCTGCTTCTGGAACAGACTCACTAATCTTTACTGATGATGGAGCTCATGATGGATGATGGAGCAGAATGAATTCAGAAGTCCACAGAAACATTCCGTCTGCCAATTTACCGATTGCAAGCAAGGGATATGCAACCAAATATTAAGTGTTAAGTTATTTTAATTTACTTTAAGACAATCTGTTCCTATACTTTCACTCATCTAAAAATTCTTCCTGGCAGAAGTTTGACTTCTGATTTGTTCAAATGTTTTTTATTTTATTTTATTTTTTTCATGTAAATATCACTTTGAGGTTCGGGACAAAGATTTTATTATATATAATAATTTTTCATATGTATGTATATATATATATATATATATATATATATATATATATATATATATATATATATATAAAACAATTAAAAAAGTATATATTAACATTACACAGCAGATTATGGTAATGTTTTTCATTTTGTTTGTTTGTTCATTAGATTTTTTTTTTTTTTTTTTTTAACAATTCACAATGACGCCATAAAACGGTCTGGGATTTCCTTTTCTTCACAGTTTGTTCCAGCAGGTGGCACTGTTCTCGTACACAATCCGTGACTAGCTTTAGAAAAGGAGAGGAACCATAAAATGTCAGTGAGACCCCCCCCCCCCTACACATATATATATATATACACACACACACACACACATACACACATATACACACACACACACTCAGAGCTCCTGAACTCTCCATCCCCTCCTGTGGAAGGTGAGCCGCACTAAAATGTAAGTGAACCTGAGGCAACAGGTGTGTGTTTGGTATCAGGCTATAACATTACCTGTCATACCACACACACATACACACACACACACACACAAACACACACACAACTCCAACTGACAGAGACCCTATTAGTTTACTTTTCCATTCAGCTGTCTGGAACAGGCCCTAATGTCTTTTGGCCACTGTGCACACAATACATGTGTGTGTGTGTGTGTGTGAATTTTTTAAATTCATGCCTGTATAGCTGAGTCTAATCATATCACGTTTAACTTTTCATCTTATGTATGTGGATGTTCTTCTGTTTGCCTCATCATGTACACTTGTACATTCCCGAGCTGATGTTATTTCTTAACGCCTTCTTCTTACGTCCTCAGTTCCTTGCCGTGTCCCTGCAGTTGTCCAGTTCTGTGTGTGTGTGTGTGTGTGTGTGTGTGTGTGTGTTTGTTTGTGTGTGAGAGAGAGTTAGATGTCAAAGAGGGACGACATACCATCTATATTTCAGTAGCGCTTGTCAGACGCGCCTTGGCTCGTTTCAGTTCTTTGAACTCTGCTTTTCTCTGACAGTCTCCGACTTCCTGCTCAGTGACACACAACAACCTTGTCTTCTTTGTGCACTAATCTGGAAATGGTTTGTCAATTCAATCCTCTTTATTTCAACTGGCAAACACTATGTTGGTGTTGGAACAGGTTTGATGTTTGGTGTACCTGCGTTTTGCCCCTTTAAATTAGTAACAGGGTAGAAAGTAACAGGGTCGAGGGGTTTTTCCTTTAGCATAGAACTACAAACACAAATACACGAAATGTGCTGAACTAGCATCCGTGTTAACAGCGTGACGACTTTCTAGGGATCTATTAACAGTATAGGTTTTAAATTAATATGTCTATAACTTGGGAACAGGGTTGTACTTTCCAAATCACAATAACGCTGAAAAGAAAGAAAAAAAAAAAAGAATGACAATACTTTTCTTCTTCCCATGATCTTCAGGAAATTCGGTTTCCATTCAGCTAATTTTGTGACTTGCTCCGATGGCAGCTTGTTGCACCAGAACTAATTTAGGGGTTTACAGTTTTTTTTTTTTTTTTTTTTTTTTTTTAATGGGGTTCTTTTTACTTTAATTGAGTTTTTTTTTTTACTTACACAATAACACTACAAAAAGTGGAAAAGTTCCCGAAGAGTGAATACTTATGCAATGTATTGTATCTAACACAGAAATACAAAGTGGTATAATCCAGTTTTAAACACTGTTATGAAGGGCAGAGGTATTAAATAATAAAAAAAAAAAAAAAACAAAAAGAAAAAAAAAAGTGTGTGTCTACGTAAAAACGGATGGAAGTCAGAATGACGGTTTCATGACGACTCTGTTTGAAGGCAGCAGTATTTCCCCTGCTGAATTCTGAAAAGTGATTTGTGTTTGCAATCAAGCTGCACAAATCGCCCCGTCTCCAGATAATAATCACGGTTATGAAAGCCTTTAGTCATTTCCTTTACGGCTTCACTTTCCGATCGCTTCTAGTTTATGAAAAGGGTCTGAAATACACCCAGAGGCCGGGTCTGTACATCACATTACAGCTCATCACGCTGGGATTGATTTGCATATTATAATCCATGAAATCCACAAGGACGGGATGGAAATCGAATAGCTTTCCTTTGGGAATTAAAATGTCTCTTTATGTACGCTGGACTCTGTTGTAGTGAGCTATCCCAGGCCCCAACGCAGCTGAATATGAGCCGCGGCTGAAACGTTATCATTATGACGCTATTCTATTATACATTTATAAATGTGGTTATGTTATAAAACACTCAGGAAATGAGTCTATTGTGTTCCACTGTGGAGAGAAGACTATAAAGCAACAGGTTTGGAACAAACAATGGTGAAGAGGAAAAGACTATTTAAAAGTCTTTGGGTAAATTTAAACAAGTCAGCGATGGAGGAATGATAGTAAAGCCACAAAGAAAGGTTATCTGTAATGTATCTGCAATAACGTCAATAACGTTTTTAATGCCACGGCGCTGTTGAATTCTGGATTCTGACTAATCGGGAGGTGTTGCTTCATTTTCTCTAACAGCAGCCCTGACAATAGTGCAGCTGCAAATCACACGTTTGTATTAATGCACTCGTTTTAATATGTTCTCTTTTCCATGGTAACAGCTCGTTCACTGGGACTTCTATAATCGTTAATCTGGTAATGTTTTCTCTAAGGAGATGTTAAGGAAGGAGTCTCCAGTGTCACCGCCAAAGCTGTAACTTTTCCATCATTGGAAACACATCAGGACTGAGGACTTTGTAGTTTACAGTGGATTAAGTTAAAAACTATTTGTAGTTGTTATAATGGAAGTAATAACTCAGGTTGCAGACATTTCGTAACATTAAATGTAGCTATAAACATTGTTTATTATTGTTTAATTACTTGACCTTTCATCGTTCCATCAAAGGAAAAGCTGCATGTCCGTTTAATTAATAGATTATTTGTAAGTCAATAAGCTTCTAAGAGGATTATAACCTCTTAATTCCCATTAAAACTGCAGATGTACTGCTTCACCATGATTTCACCAAGTCTAAGAATAGCCTCTTCACCCAGCCACGGTCCAGTTCATATTCAGGACAAAGCAGAGCGAGACACAGATAATCATCGCCTGCTCTACCATTCTGAATTCTTATTCAACATTCAATCTTCTCCCCAATTATGGCTTATCGTCGTCCATTTAGCTCTCCTAAGCAATCTCTAATTGATGCCACCCAGGCACTTAGCTTCTTCACCACCCAGTCTGGTGGGTTCTATTTTGAGCTCCGCAACTAGACTAGGTCGTGTTTCTTTTTTCTCGGCCTCTCGAGTTTTTCCAGTTCCCACGGGAACGACCTCTGTCAAGGAAGGAATCTCCCCATCGCTGAGACCCTGAAGGGCAGAGATGCTTGGTCTTGGTTCACTGCTTCTTGTTCTCTAGTGCTTGATGGCTGGCAGCCAAAGGAAGGCTTTGTCAAAGACATGTCTAAGGAATATAAACAATTATAACTCATTTGCACAGCTCACATTCAGTCCTGTCCTGCAATAATATAGCATAGTTATGTTTAGCAATACATATAGCATTATGTATAGTTACACTAGTTAAAGTATGTCGTTATGTATAGCATTATATAGTAGTTGCGTAGTTATGTATAGTTACATTAATTATAGCATTATTTATAGCTATGTTAGTTATAGTGTTATGTATATATATATTTTAATTACAGCATTACATACACCATTATGTACGGTTATGTAAGTTATATAGTTGTGTATAGTTACATTAGTTTTACCATTATGTATAGTTATGTTACTTAAAGTGTTATGCATACATTAAATATTGAGTTATATATGCATAACACTACAACTAATATAACTATATATAACACTATAACTAATATAACTATACATCAGTATTGAGTTATGTGTAGTTACATTAGTTCTAGCATTATGTATGCCATTATGTATAGTTATGTTACTTCCAGTGTTATGTATACATTAGTTATAGTGTTATGTATTGTTATTTAAAAGATTATGTATAGTTATATTAGTTATAGCATTATATAGCAAAAATTGGGGCTTTGGAAAAACGTAACGCGATGACTGAAATAAGGAAAGTAGCCAGATCCACAGTGTGAAAATCTCGTGAATCATAGTTTTCTGAAGTGGTGTGATGATTACAGGTATCGAAACACTTCTATAAAAATGACAAATAGCACCTTGAAAAATATTTCCAAACTTGCTTTGTGCAGATAGAGCACTATGACTCATCCGAGCGGATGTGTGTGTGTGTGTTGGGGGGGTTAACGTTGCCGTAAAAGCGTCCCTCCTTGGAGACTGCAACTAAAACGCATTAGCACATGGCACTTAACATGCATCACTTGTGCAGCAACCCACTGGTTCCCGCACTCTAGGCTGTAGAAACACATCCTAGAGAAGGTGGACTGATTCCACAGGCAATCAAATGACTTACTCTATGACGTGACCTTCTCAGATTGAAATCAACGTAATGGGAAAATGATGCACACCTCTAGCGTTTATTACCTCTTTGAGCATTTATACGTGTGTCCAGTGTCATAACCATGTCCACTGATTACCTAATATACACCATTTTAATATTAATATTTAATATTATAATTATTTTTAATAAATAATGTCATTTAATTGAATGTGAATTCATATCAATGTCTGTTTCTGTTTTAAAACTTATAGGCTTAGTTTTTTTTTTTTCTTCTATCACACCTTCATTCCTGTCATCAACTTAGTCACATGGCAGTGGATGATATTTGCTGGGTCTATGTTTGTACCGAGTTAACAAGTCTCCTGGATGCCTTTCGCAGCTTTATGTTCAGCTCCCGGCCTGTGTGTGTGTGTTTGTGTGTGTGTGTGTGTGTGTGTGTGTGTGGTTGACTTGAGTGTGAAAATCGCCAGTACAGGTGGAGTTTCCTCAGCAGGAAATCTCTCACTGGAAAATAGAAACGTTCTCAGCAACAGCACCACAGTGTCACACTCTTTTTTTTTTTTTTTTTTTTTGGAGTCTTACAGAATCTTTAATGGAACATAAGTACATTTTTCTGTGTCAGGATTTTTTTTTTCTTTTCCATTAAAGTGCATCCTGATTACTGTATGTGGAATAAATCCAACACAAAAGGTAAAAAATATATTTTTGTCATTAATAACAGTACAAAACATACTCCTTGTGATTCTGGAAATAAAATAATGCGATAATTCCACGGAATCCTTATCTGCTCACAAACTTTCGAGCACAGTGTCAAAAGTCAGGACAATTCCTTATATCTTTTCTACCTTCTGCATAATTAAAACATCCAATACAGCATGAGTCTCAATTTTATTTTCCTTCATAAGCCTCTTGAGTCAAATGTATGCACAACAGCCTTTGAGATTAGCACATTTCAGTGGTGGCTTTTCTGTGCATATCTTCTATTTCAGTCTATGGAGGATTAGCATTAAAGCTGAACCTCAAACCTGTTGTAGCTGAATAGGCTTTTGGAGTCCTGAGTAACTGAGGTGGGTTTTAATAAAAAAAAAAAGATTTAGGTCAGTCAAAATGAGCAAGTAAATAAATCCCACAGTATTGGATGTTTTATAGAAATCTATAGAAATGTCTTAATAGCGCTGGTTTTCAGCCCTGGTCCTCAATGGGAGAAAAACTCTCAAGGACATGAATCAAAGTGGAATTTGGAAAGTGGTGGAACTCTGACAGGGTTTAGCAGATTCCAGTTAATTCACTTGCGCAGGTTTTAGCGTCAAATCTGCATGTCACACAATTACACTCTAGCTAAGTAACCTAATCACCAATCCAACAAGCTAGCTACATTTACAAGCTAGCTAATCTGATTTGGAAACGACAAGGGCTTATTAAAAGGTTATCGCATTAATCATTACAAGTTCGAGTAGATGAACATGGACAGAATGAGTCTGATTTACACTGTACGATTTTTTTTGTTGCAGACAAAAACCGTGAAAGAATTCCTTGGTTGCGAGGTAAATTCACACAATGGTTGGGCTTACATACTGACCAATTTGGCCAAAGACGTCCAACAAACAAAAACAACAAAAATTTTGCGCCAAGATCTCAGAATCTAAATGCGGCTATATCTAAAAAGTCACCAATAGGAGCAACATCACATCATACGACTATCATAAGAGGAGGTTAATTGTACAATCTGACTTGCAGCACATGTGAACATAACTGTTCAGAGAATTTGACCAAGATTTAATTGGCATCAGCTCATCCAGTGTGACGCGCAATAAACTCTATCGCCATGTTCAGAGTTGAGTTAAGCATCAGTATGTATGCAGGTGATTGTAATAATAATAATACTAATCCGAATGGAGAACCCGGAAAATTGACTTAATCATATGCGTATCTCAACTCTGAATACACGTAACTTTCCCCTGAAGTAAGGGGAAAGTTTTGGACTTAGCAGCTAGCTAGTTAGTCTTCTTGTTTGCAGTGCTGATCACTCAAAAAGCTAAAGTGTACAGCCATGCCAAAGCATAGGTTCTCACACTGAACTCCATTCAGACGGCTCTGTCTGTTGAAAAAACCCAATAGGTACAAGAAAGCCTTTCCTCTTAGAGTTGAGGGCTATGAGTCAGAGTGTGCGTCACACATCCGTGAAACACCATCACCTGCACTCGGTTTTTCTTGTTCCTGCTGGTCATGGTAGGATGAAGAAATGTCACACAGGCAAATATGTAGTTTCCACAGCTTGACCAACCTTACAGCCTGCTCTCTTTGCACCAGTCGGTTGACGCAGTTTAGTGTGTTGCATAAGCAACACACTAATTGTTCTCTGATTTTATTATTATTATTATTATTACTACTTTTATTATAACATCTGAATTGCACCAAAAATGTAAATACCAAATATAAATATCCTCCTTACAGCTAATTGCCCAAAAACCTAAAATAAATACACGTGTAAATTGTAATTACCCCAAACCTGAATATAATTGTCTGTGTGAACTCTAATTGTCCCAAACCAATATATAAATATTCGCCTGCCTGCAAAATGCCCCAACACCAAAAATAAATATACCAGTGACCTCTAATTGCCCTAAACCCACACATAAATACCCTCCTGACTGCTAATTGCCCGAAAAGCCTCAAACCTGAATATAAATACGCAAACCCAAATAGTAAAAATATAAGTGAAGAATTATGACATGTGTGTGTATGTGTGTGTGTGTGAGGAAAAAAAAGTGACCAGTGTTGAAGATGTGCATCGCAATACACTCGCAGTTTCTGCAGGAACTTATTATTGTTGTCATGCATGGACATTTCAGAAAATCTATTTTTTCCAAGGAGAAATCAATCGGTTTAAGAGTCACTCTGCAAGACAGCTGAACAAAACTGATAGCGCCTTAGCAAATGATTCAATTATTTGGCAGCTCAATTTAAAATTGTTAGATAAATTGTGTTGTCAGGCTTCAACCATCGAACAGCTGAAATATTGATTGGCGACATCCATTGATTCGCTTGTTTGTTCATCTTCAGGAAACACTTCATCCTGGTCAGGATGGAGGTGGCTCTGGAGCCTCTCCTGGGAACACTGGGCATGAGGCGGGAATCCACCTTGATGGGATGCTAGTCCATTCACACACACACACACACAGAGACACACGCATTCACGCCAAGGAGCAATCTGGTGTAGCCAATCCACCTATTGGCATGTTTTTGGTATTTGGGAGGAAACCAGAGAACCCAAAGGAAAACCACACAGACAGTAACCCAAACTCAGGAGCAAACAAACAGGGGACGTCCAATGATGTCCAATTTGGATAAAAAAATACAATGTCAGTGTTTGGCTTTAATTCGTTGGATTAATGCTGTTAGAACAGGAAAAGTGCTAAAATATTCAGGGAAATTCCAGGACCAGGACTGGGAACAACACAATCAATTACTGTATTCAGTGTGATCGATGTACTGTATATTTCATCATTAAGAAAAAAAAAAGTAAAAAAAAACAACAAAAAAACAGCATTTTGCTCATGTGGTAATTTCCCCTGAAAGAGCTGGAAAATACCGGACCAGCTAGTGTCCTTCACCTTTGTTTCAATATGATTAGTTCCATTACAAAATTATCAAAATATACACACTGATTTTCACCATTTATTCAGAATCCTAAAAATGACTGAAGTGTATGTTTATGCGTGGCTCTGTTATAAAACTGAATGTAGTCTGGAGGGATAAATATAAGAGCTTTTCATGTTAATGCCATAATGGAAGAGAGTGCTTTCTTTATGCTACATGCTCCTGCAAATAAATGGGGATCCTTTCAAAAATAACTAGAGGAATGTGGAGGAAAGTAAAAACCCGTCCTATTTCAAAAGCATTCTGAGCAGACAAACCACTCAGCCACTGCAGACTTGGAGCCTGGCCGGTCCTGGATCAATTATTTATCTGGATAAGATTAGATGACCCCTGCAATTCTCTTGCTATGCTGGCATGTAGGTTCCCAAGGAGGGTTTGTCTTTACCTTCGAGTCTGAAATGGAAGACTTGCGGCAGGATTTTTCCGGCTGCTAAGTCACCATGTTTGTTTTTGAAGGCTGGTTACTTTCACTTTCTGATGATCCGGAAAGCTGCAGTCCACAAAGCCTGTTATTACCAGAGATGATAACCCAGTTATTGGTTCCTCTACTAGGCTAGACTCTGAGTGTGCCCATTGCCCTTTGCTTGCCTGAGAAGCTTCCCCCTTTAGTGACAGTCTGCTGTCAAACCACAGTGCTAATGGTGGAAGACTCCTCAGACTTGCCCTGCCTGCTGGGCAGAGACTTGAGATACTCCAGGTGGCGCCTGGCATCTTCTTGATTATGCCGCACGTAGTAGACCAGGTAGGAGATGACCATGGTGAACCATCCAAACATGGTCACTAGCATGGCCACGTCTGTGGTCTTTTTAAGCACCACGCATAGGTCCAAGTCTTTGGCCAGCAGAAAGGGCACACCTTGGGCACCTGAGTCCTCGGGCTCTGATGTTTGGCAAACAATGCCGGTGAGAGACACAGGCTCCAGATCGAGGCGTGGAAGTGACGTCTGTAACCGACAGTCACAGTGCCAGGGGTTGCCAGTCAGATTGGATCGAGCCCTCACGCCTTCAAAAGCTTCAGGATCCAGCGTCACCAGCTGGTTGGAGGACAGATCCAGGAATAGCAAGGAGGCAGCCAGGCCCCGGAAAGCTCCAGGCTCAAGCAGTGCCAGCTCATTGTGGGAAAGATCAAGTTCAGCCAGCAGAGGAAGATCTTGAAAGGCATTGGCAGGGACACTGGTCAGCATGTTGTAGTCGAGGTAGAGGCGCCGTGTGTCATTCGGGATGTCATTTGGGATCTCGGTGAGGCGTAGGTTGCTGCACCGCATGGTCTTGCCCCCAGACGGACCCTCGCTCTCGGAGCAGTAGCAGTGTTTTGAGCAGGAAGTGGCTGCGTGGTGGAAGCAGAGCGTCATCAACACCAAGCTGTGTAGAAGCAAGCACATGACCATGGAGTGCCGGAGCAGCCAATAGGACGGCATCGGCATGGTGAAATGGGGGCATACTCCCTTCAGAGCACTATCCGTGGGGCAAGAGGAGGTGTCGCGATCATTCCTGGCAAAAAAGAAATTAATATTACAAGTTAAACAGGAATGTGGTGGTCCAAAACCGCATTATTATTATTATTATTACTATTATCTCATGTGTTATCCATATGGTCTTACCATCTTGATATACTGTAACATCTGATCACTGACCATCTTTCTAAGCTGCCTGTATAAAATCTGGTTGCCAGTTATTTCACCAGCCACACTTACATCTCTTTTAGTGTGTGTGTGTGTGTGTGTGTGTGTGTGTGCGTGTGTGTACATAACCTACTTTGATTGCCCTCTAATTAACACAGAATAAATTACATCCCTTATACCTACCAGCACACACACACACACTTACACACACATGCAGAATAACAAGCTGCCGATTGATGGCTGAAAGCTCCTGCGAGCTGGAGTGTGTTATTTCATGCACAGATGGAGGCTAGCTGCTCTAATTGCTGTAGGCAACAGGGATCTCTCTCTGTCCCTCTCTCTCGCTCTTTTTTCTCTCGCTGAGCATCCAAGTTATGAAGCTGGCTTTACGTTTATATAATTTAAAAAAAAAAAAATACATGCATAAACCCAACTTTTAGCTGGAGGGCATAAATTAATACTTTCCCCTGTGAACACTGGTTGATTGAAATCCCTGCTGCGCTGTCCTAATTCACAGCTCCACCTCAGGCACTCGTGCAATCCAGGTTTGACGAGGAGTGGCAGGGGGTGTGCCTTGTCTTGGCACTTTGATGAAAGAACGTATAATTCAAAGCGTTTTTGGTACCTGATATCTTAAAGCAGTTCTAAAAAATAACGTCTAGACTCGGAGTTTGTGTGGAATGCTAATGCGATCTCATATGCTAATCTTGTGCTTGGTATTTAGTATTTAGTTTGCAGTTTGCATAAGAATGCAATGAAATAAAACAGTCCAGACTTATCTATTATATTAACAGTTACATATAATATCACAAATCTTGAGTCTAAATGAGTTAAATAATAGAGATGTCACTCAGAAAGCACCTTTTAATTAGCATCAGCCGGTCCATTCTGTTTACTGTTGACTTATTTCCAAAGAACTGTCAATGTTTTTAAGACTCCATGTCAAAATCACACGGTATGATAGGAGAAGTCATGACCGTAAGTCTGACTGCTATTCAAGCTGTGGTTGCCATTTTGGTCATCCTATCCCACAGGCATTGAGGACTGTAATCCGCGATTGTTTCACGCAAGACATGGCTCGCTTTGTCTTAAGTGCAAGTAACTGTGAGGGGCAAATTGTTCATACACTCCTCAGTCTGGAAAACTTTCCCGTGATGGTAAAATGAATGCTATAGCTTTACCTTGGACTGTTGCAAAGTTCTGACGCTGGAGACTCATTCCATGAATGTTAAATAAAACTTCATCATAGCAAAGATTAAATCTACACCTTTTCACAGATCAGAATCAAAGAATTCCACAGCGCTGTGGTATAATTGGTATTAGCAGACAATTATGGGACTGTTTAACACGGAACAGGACAGAATGATAAGTTGTACAAATAAAATGGTCTTCCGTGCCAAAATATCCGGCAAAATACAGCCGCGGGTAAATTCATTCTCCCAGCTGAGATGAGATAAAGAAGTTTTGTGCATCTTTAAAAGAGAAGACAAATGGATGAAGACCCAACAAAATCCACTTACGCTGATTAAAAAAAAGAAATCGATCTCTAAGTACTTTTAAGGATCCCATAATGAGTGCGTAGCGTTCGCGTAGTGTGTTGTTTGAAGTGGGGCAATAAGACGCATAGTGCTACGACACGCCAGGGAAATGAGCCCTGTAATGAAGTCTGAAAGAAGTGAGACAAAGCGAGACAAAGGAAGTAAGGAAAAAAAGAAACAGTCCTGACCTTAAAGATCCTTATGGACTGTTGTATCAGGCGTTGCCAAAAGATCCGCTAGGAAACAAGCCGAGATGTTTATCGCCTCTCGTTTTTCAAAACAACCAGCCATAGTTTCCCTGGCGTTGTACTGAATTGAGACCCTGCTCAGCTAAAGGGGCGTCGGTTTACCTCCTCACGATAATGTGGCTTAAGCGCCGGAGCAAATAAGCAGCGTGTAGATAAGTCGAAGCGGTAACATCATCCCACTCTGCAAAGCGGAGGAACACTCATGAACTCATGAATACGTAACAGGACGCTTTCTGTGTGTCAAGGGAAAGGGTTAAAAAAATGAGCAAATTAGTAAAAAAAGAAAAGGTGAGAAGAAAAATTAATGCAATTGGAGATGGGAGGAATACAGAGGAAGACATCACAGGAAGACAGGGGTCCAGTGCGAGAAGCTTATATTACAGAGAATGAAGAAGAGAGTGATAATGTAAAATGGCTTCAAGGACGAGTGTTTTTGGAAGATAAGACACAACGTAAGACCTTCGCTCTAACTTCTAATATAGAGTACTTGTTACACTAAAGGCACATCCAAACCATTAAGAGCGTTATTAAATTCGTGTGAGTTGTGTCCTCTCAGAGAACATAATCTGACTGTAATTCACATGGCATGATGAGTAACCTCCATTACTAGCAACACTAATCTGATGATCTCATGACGCGCGTCATGTCCCCCAGAGGAACCCGAGCTTTTATTGCCACTATTAAAGCCTTTCAGGAGATTTGTGAGCAGAACTTTCCAAAGTGAGTAACATGGTTTTTACGAACATTTAGCCATACTCAACCAAATAAAGTGAGTGAGTGAAGCTGACTCAGTTCTGTTATGTATTATTAAGCCAAGTTGATTTTGAACTTGATTGTTTTCCTATAACAGCATGCCCGAAGTGTTTTATTCCCAAGTGGTTTAATTTGTTTCAATTGTTCTGACCAATCAGAATGCAGAATTAAACAGCGTAGTGCTATTAAAAGGCTTATACCATTGCTGGTTTGTGCGTCCAGAGCTTTCGCAGTACGGCAATGGTGCACTAATGAAAACCGGGTGACGTTTAGTTTAGCGGACAGCTAAATGCTAAATGACCTCCAGGTTCCTGTTCATCCCTCATATAGCACTCTCTTCCTTCATATTTGCTCACTCCCACAAGTATTGATCTCATGCTTCGTGCGATGGTCACTGCATGATCGAACAGAGGTCACGGGTTCATTCAATAGCACTAAAACCACTTAAAGGAATAGCACTCGTAATAAAAGTGAAGTATATACCAGCACAATAATCTCATTACTGCACCAATCCATCAGCTTCATCAAACTATGGCGTCTTTAGCATCATAGTCATGTATCATGGAAATGTCAGAACCACGTAAGTAAGCAGCTTTAACTATTTCAGACACGGTCATTAAACATGCCAACACATCCATAAATCCAGTATTGACGTTCTTCAAGCCGTCTATAATACAGTCACCCAGCCTAATGTATAGAAATGAATTGAACAGACTCAACAGGATGTTCTGTAGCCTCCTCCCAGCAGTGTCCGTTTTTAAATAAAGACTTCCTTTATTTATCTAAAGAGAGCCCGTTATGCAAACATACACCACGGCGCTGCTGTGTGAATTCTGGATTCCGATTGGTCAGAGGGCGTTGATTCATTTTCTATCCCAGCTGCTCTGACAGTGGTGCAGTTTAATATGTTAGCGTTTCTATAGTAACAGCTCATTCACAGGGACTCGTACACACAAACGGATTAAAAATGTGATTGAACATTTATGGAAGGAGTCTCCAGTGTCAGTGTTTGGTAACAGAGTCTTCAGGACAGATGAGTTTACACTTCTCTCGGTAACATGACGAACTGCGTTTTTTTTCTCTTATTCCCTTCAAGAGAAAGAAAAAAGCGAGGCTGGTGAGGGAACGACTGTTTATAGCTGCTATAACGTAAGCGACAACAGGAACAAACTTGTTTTTGTGCACTTTCCACAATATTAATTCATTAAAAACTTAATCTTTGGAATATTGCTGTGGTATAAGAGGAATAAAAGACTTATGGACATGCTGTTATAGGAAAATAATTAACCTTGGGGTGGCGAAACAACAACAACAACAACAAAACAAAAACTAACAAAAAAACAAAGAATATTTCTGCATTTTAGTATTCAGTAAAGTTGCAAACAATGTCATTTACTATGTCAATTAAGACGTGACACTTTCTAACATTATATATTATCATACGAATAATAAAACGGTCTGTGACCACGGGTTTTATCGCTGCGTTGCTGCAAACTGGGATCCAATAACCATTAGCATGAACAAGTCCAGACTTGATGGGAGACTTTCGCATTTTGTTGCCCAATTTAAGTCTAAAGCATTTGGAGGTAAATGCAGGTCCATGGGACCATGTATGGGCTAACATGAAAATACTGGTGTTCTGGTATTAATATGATCATCAAAAACAGCATGATAATAATAATAATAATAATAATAATAATAATAATAATAATGAGAGGAAACCCATAGATCTGTGAAAATGCAAGGAAGCTCATGGTTTGCATTCCACACACACACACACACACATGCAGAATTGCAGAAATTCAAGTTGCACTAGCCTTAAACCACGCGCATGTCGCGGACTCACGTTTCTCTCGCGCTCGTGACCGGAGCCTTGGAAAGTTCCCCTTTCACATCTTCACTTCATGAAGCGCAACACAAGGCGCGAGCGCGTCGCACAAACAGCGCGCGCGTGCGAGACCGAGAGAGCGCGCGTGTGTGTGTGTGAGTGTGTGTGTGTGTGTGTGAGAGAGAGAGAGAGAGAGAGAGAGTGCAGAGCAGAACCGGCGGCACGCGCTCGTGTCGAGAATCTCCGACAAATGACTCGCTCGCGTGCGCCAGGAAACCTTGCGCTCAGTTTCCACGCAACCAGAAGAGCGTCACACAGGCGAAAAGCGCGAGCGAAGGGAGTCGGAGTTCCCGTCCAATCAGCGGCGGCGACTCGCACTTCATCGTCACGCGCTTCTTCATCATCTCAGAGCGCGAGCCGGGTTTAGTTTTCTTTCTGCACAAATGTACAGCAGAGTTACAGTGATTTACACTAGCATGCAAAAAATAAAACCACCTCCTCTATCTATCTATCTATCTATCTATCTCCACATTCCAGAAACATGACCATAATTAATAGTTAATAGTTAACATACTACAATGTCGTTTCTAATCTCTGTTAAGTTGTGCTTCTGTAAACTTCTCTGACTCCAGTTAATTTCACTGAGTTCAGTAATTTGGTTTACCTCTCTCTCTCTCTCTCTCTCTCCCTCTCTCATTCCGTGGGCATGTGCTGACCCTCCTTTTCTCTCTTGCTTCTCCGGGGAAAGCATACATTAAAAATACCATCGCTAACCTTACTGCAACTCGCAAGCTGACTTGCCTAGCAATGTTACGAGTAGTTTGTGTTTTACATTCCACCCTCATAAAAAACCTACATTCATAACGGGTGGTTAAGGCTATGAAGAAACCTAAAGTGTCCTCTTCAGCTGTTCTGAGGTTGTGACTGCTGATTTGGTAGTTTTGGAAGGCACGTAGACTACATTCTCCTGCCACATTATCACATTTATCAGGGCGTTACTGTAAAAAAAAAACCAAAAAACGAAACCTTGCAAAACTGTTGGTCCTCACAACTAGTTACAACGATTTACCCTTATCCACAGCGACTTGCAGAAGTGTTTTGTAGGCGCTTTCAAAAACACATCCTCATGCTAGTTCACTAGGTCAGGGACTAAGAGTACCACCAGTCTACAAAACCCTATTGGGAAGGTTAGTCCAGTATGAAAAGAAGGTAAAGAGGGACGTATTTAGCCTTCGTAGGAAGACAGCCAGGGGAAATTTATTCCACCACCTGGGTACCGGAGTCTTGATGCATGTCTTCCTTGTACCCTGAGAGATGGTGGGTCCAGTTGTGGAGTACTTGAGGATCGGACAGAGCTTGGTGCCGTTCAGGGTGTGATAAGTGCTTTAAGGTAGGTGGGCACTGGTCTGTTTTAGGTCTTGTAGGTGAGCATCAGTGTTTTAAATCTAACCCGGGCAGCTACAGGAATCCAATGGAGGGAGCGTAGCAATGGGGTGGTGGGGGAGAACCTGGGGAGGTTGAAAACAAGCCACACAGCTGCACTCTGGATCAGTTGCAGTGGTCGGATTGTGCGCAGGGGAAGACCTACCAGGAGCGAGATGCAGTAGGCCAGTCTCGAAATGACAAGGGACTGAACAAGCACCTGAACAAGCAACCAAGTGGCCTCTGTGGATAGAAATGGCTGGATCCTCCTGATGTTTCAAAGGGGAAACCTGCAAACTGACTCAGTTAGGGTTAGGGTTAGGGTTAGGGTTAGTTTAGTGACAGATGGTGAGATCTGAGAGTTGTCCAGGGAGGTCACAAGATCTTGACATGGGTATGCATCTCCAGGGATGTACTGCAGCTCAGGTCTTGCTGGGACTTCCTTTCAGCTGATGAACTTCCATCCATGACATTCAGAGATCTGAGCAGAAACATGAGTGTCTAAGGGAGGAAAAGAGAGTGTGAGTATGAAAACCCATGTGAGGATATGACCTCACTGAGAGATCAGGTATAGAGGGAGAACAGAAGAGGACCCAGCACTGAGCCTTATGGGACACCAGTGGAGAGTCTGCATGGAACAGATGTGGATCCCCTCCCTGTCACCTGAAATGATTGTCCCTACAGGTAAGAAGCAAACCATTGCCATGCCGTGCCAGAAATTCTGAGACTCGTGAGCTGCAATACAGCCCCATAAATCAATGATCTTTCACAATATTTTACAGTGTGTATCAGGTACCTTTCCTTGTATTCAGTTTTCATTTTTCTCTAATGGTGTGCATGACCAAAGTTTGATTTTGGCTTGATCTGGCCACAAACATGCTCAGTGAAGTTCTGGAGCTGCATTTGGTGAGAGGCTCTCAGGAAGGGCCTCTTTCTTGCAACTTGACAACCACATCTATGAACTATTTGGGTTCTTTTTTTCCCTCCCTCACCATTCTCTTCACTGTGTGGGGGTACAGCATAATTACAGGTTCCATTCCTGGCAAATTTCCAACCATTTCAGACATGTAAACCTTTTTGTTAGGGTCCTAATTGTGCTTGATGGTATTTCTTAACCATCAGTACACATATTTTTTTTATATATAATTACCTGATTTGTGCAGGTCAACAATCATCTGTCTCTTCTGTGTTGAAATGGTAATGGATAACAAAGAGATTTTACATGTGCGCAACCTCAAATTTATACCCCAAAAAAATCACAAAATATATGTTTAATGTTAATTTTATACTATAATTTTTGCTCATTTTTATTAAAGGTACCAATACTTCTGACCAATACTCTAACAATCACTCCATCCCATTACAAGCCCAAAATAAACAACAGAACCAACTAAAAAACAAAAAAATAAAGCTAAATTGCAGGAAGAGCAGAATGAGACTCCCTGTTTATTGCATATAAATAACCCCATAAAGTAGTTTTGTGGTTATCTGAGCTTTTTAATTAAATATGAACCTTCCTCTAGACATCAATTTGAATGATTTTTTTTTTCCTTCAGGTGATAATGGTCTCTATCAGCTCTTCTTTGAAGGTCAGGCTGTGAAAAGATCACGGGAACCTCCCAGTGAGCCGGAACGCTCCAGTGCTCTTTACCTTGCATTAAAATCCAATGCTGAGCTGGCAGCCATATTGCCCGCTCGCTTCCCATCAACACGACATTGTCATTTAACAAGATGTGATGACAGGTCCTGTCTGTGGCTTTTCTTCATTAGTGAGGTAATGGTAGTAGCAGACATCTAATCCATGGTTACTCTCGCTGTACATGTACACACACACACACACACACACACACACACACACACACACACACACAGGCAATACAGAGCTTCTAATTGATCCGTGGTCAGCTTTGGTACATGAGGACTTGGTATTAGAGGGCATGTAATACAGAGAAGAGAAGATTGCGAGACGTCCATGAACTCCACCCTATTCGTGGTGGGTTCGAGAAAATATCAAGTTTCAGATTTCACGTTCAAGACACTGTGTTGACTTTGTGTCCATGTCGAGTGTGGAAAACAGATCCTCCAGCAAAGATCATGTTGTTTAACTGGCCAGTTCAACAAACGCTCTCAGATTGCCTAAAAATGTCTAAAACCTCACTAGCTAAATGTTTTTTAAGGAGTGAAGTAAGCTGTGAAACATGACGGAACGTGCTGTTAAGAGAAAATTATTCCATGGTCTGTCTGAATACTCGATTCTGATTGGCTGGAAGGTGTGCTTTCAAACCGTTGAATGCATAGGTAGCGCCAGTCAGTTTAATCACTGTGCTAAGTTAATGCGCTGCCTATAAATAATTGTAACCATAGTAACATACAGTTGCATACAGTAGTTAAAGCCACAGTTTCATTATTAGTAGAGACGTGGAACAGATGCAGGTAATTCACCTCTCTCTCTCTCTCTCTCTCTCTCTCTCTAATTATTATAATTCATTCAAATAAATGTAATCTTTTTACATCACTTTATCTCTGTGTATGATTTCAAGCGGGCAGAATTCTAGATCTAATGACCCGTATATAAAATAACTAACAAAAATTTACTGTTATTTTTAACCTTTCAGTCAAATTTTTTTAAAATTTAAACAGACAGCTTTAACTTGTCAATGCTGGTAAGTGACCATGGTATAAGCAGGATCATTACATGAATTTGATTAACCTGCTTCGCACCAGGTGGTTCTTTGCCTCCACGTCATGCATTAAAATCGTGTAATGCACACCTAGCCGTGGTTTATCCCTTACGTAATCAACAACAATATGGTATGAAACTAAAGCGCCCCCTTAAGATTTTTTTTTACAGCATATGGAACCCTCTCCCTCACAATGTTTGGTTTGTTTGCTTTGTTTGGGGTTATTTTTGTGCTTTTTATGACTTTTATGAACTTGTGGACTAGGAACCAAGTGCAACCATGGGAGACTCCTTCTATAGATGAAATGAAAGTCTGCTTCACCATAGCAACAAATACACACAGTCCTTTTAAAACAACACATTTTTTAAAATCCCATTTATTATTAGTCATAGATTATGTGGAGCGTCCACCCTGTGAATGAGTTGTCAGTATACAAACGATAATGTAATTCTGAAATTCTGACCAATCAAAATGGAGGAACGCACTCGTTCTAAAACGTCATCGTTACTATAGTAACAGCTCATTCACAGTTTTGGCTCCACATTTTTGAAATGGTGATATTTTCTGTGAGTAGACATTTATTTTAAGATTTATGGAAGGAGTCTCCAGTGTTAGCACTTTGTAAGAGTCAGAAGTAAACTGTGCATGACAGAGGAGTTTACACTTTTCAAATCGGACTATATCGATAATAAAATAACAATAAGGAGCAGTAACCCGTGCTTGCCTTTGCTCTGTGTGTGCTCCTGTCTGATTACATTTCTTCGTAACAACGTATTATATTTCCAATGAAGTAGCCTGTGGTTTTGCAAGGGACAGAGACGGTAGGAGACAGACTGGTGGGATGGAGAGAATACATTTGTACCGGAATCAGATTTAATTCTGATAAAAGAGGAGGAGATCAATATCCAGATATAGCACAAAGTGATTAGGAGACAGAGACAGAGGGATACTGTAGCTATATGAAACAGATACGTATACATGTATGTATGTGTGTGTGTGTGTTTATGTACAGTCAGGTCCATAAATATTGATGTTTTAAGGGACCAAAAGTAATTGGACAAACTAACATAATCATAAATTAAATTGGCTTTTTTAATACTTGGCTGCAAATCCTTTGCAGTCAATAACTGCCTGAAAGCTCCAGACATCCACCCATAGACATCACCAGATGCTGGGTTTCTTCCCTGGTGGTTCTCTGCCAAGCCTTTGCTGCAGCTGTCTTCAGTTCCTGCTTGTTCTTGGGACGTTTTGCTCTCAGTTTTGCCTTCAGCAATTGAAACTGGATTCAGGTCAGGTGATTATTGCAGAACATCCCATTTTTTTGCCATCATGTATCGTCCATCGTAGTTGTTTTCCGTGGTCTTCTAGGCCTTTTGATGTTCTTGAGCTCAGTCTTTCTTTTTAAGAATGTACACTATATGTCCAAAAGTATGTGGATACCTGACCATAACACTCATATGTGCCCATTACACAAAGTTGGTCCTGCTTTTGCTGCTATAATAACCTCCACTCTTCTGGGAAGGATTCCCAGTAGATTTTGAAGCATGGCTGTGGGGATTTATGCTCATTCAGATACAATCCATTTTATGCCAAAGGTGTTCAGTGGGGTTGAGGTCAGGGCTCTGTGCAGGACATTACATTATATGGGCCCCTTAGTTCCAGTGAAGGGAAACTGTAATGTTACAGCATACAAAGACATTCTATACAATTGTGTGCTTCCAACTTTGGGGAAGAACCAAATATGTGTAATACAGATACAGATATAAATATTTGGAGCTCACTCCTGATGATAGAAAATTAGCTAGTTAACTTCTGGCAATGGAAAGTTAGCTAGCTAGCATCTGTACCATGGAACACTGTGAAGGCCATCATCAACAAGTAGAGAAAATGGGGCACCAGAGTGACATCACCAAGAACAGGACATCCCTCCATAAATTATAAAAGGACAAGACAAAAATTTACCAGGGAGGCTGCCAAGATACCTACGACAACATTAAAGGAGCTGCAGGAATATCTGACAAGTACTGATTACTCTTTGCATGTGACAACAGTCTCTCATATTCTTCACATGTATGGGCTATGGGGTAGGGTGACTAGACAAAGACAGCTTATCACCCAGAGAACACCATACCCACAGTGAAGCATGGTGGTGGCAGCATCATGCTATGGAGCTGTTTGTTTTCAGAATAAATCACTTATTCTGTGTGAATTATTATGATAACTACTTCAGGCATTATCTGACAGCATTACTTAGCAGACATATGGGTGGAAAATGAATCCTCTCTGAATAGCACTTTAGCAAGGGTGTTCCAGAGTTTAGAAATATTGTGGTAAGTCAGTTGTATGTGCTGAGGTGTACAAGTGGTTGGTTTGGGGGCCCAAAAGTAATTTTTTGCTAAATCAGTGGTTAATATACACCAGAACATTGGTTCTCAGCCTCAGTCCTGATGACTTCATGTCCAGCATTTTTGTGCTTGACCTATTTACTCAGCTTTATTTATCTAGCAGTATGAAATGGCAACAAATGTGCAGTCCCAAGAACTGACACCATAACTATGCATCGCAGTTCCTCTGAAAGCACGAGTTAATGTGAGCATTCTCTGTTCAGATTAACCTGGAAATGTGATCAAAGTGAAGCATTTCCTCAGCATTCCCATTCAATCATCTTCCGCCAAGAGGTTGCTTTTGCATCCACCTGCCCTCTGCAAGATCAAACACGATGGTGAGAGCGACCTCCGGATTTTTAATACCGAGCATGAAATCAAATATTGCACTTATAGCAGTATCTCGTTGCCGGGGCTCAGGAGCCGTGGCGACGCTGGAGGATTTTTCTCATCTCCAATCCAAGAGGCATAGAGACAACCTGCTTAATGAGATCAAGGTCTTTGCTGCTTTTCTTTTCATCCTCTTTATAACCGTCGACCTATCTTGTCTTTTACCCACACCTCTCTCCCATTCCTGTAGAACATCAAAGAACTCCTCTGCTTTTTGAATATGACATTTTAATACCAGGTGTTGATTGCAGATTCCGCTCTAAACCAGGATCCCGTCTGCTACAATCTACTATAATGCAAGCGATAACAGGAACTAACTTGTTTCACGGACGTTCCACAACATTAAACGTAACTATAAGAGGATAAAAAGTATGACGTGTCTGTCATTGATTAATAAATTTTAAAAAGTTGCTAGCATTGCCAAATTGATGTGGTGTAAGTGAAGAATAAAACACTTTGGGATATGCTTTCTTAGGAAAATAAAGTCTAAATCCATTTAACATCTCACGCTTGAACCGTATGCTCATGCTTTTCGCCTAGTTGTCCATTTTGAGTATGTAAAAGATACATTTTAGTTACAATTCTGTTACCTGAAAACAAGTCACATGTTTGACAGGAAGTTGCATCATCCAAATTTCCTGACGATCGTAGGAAGAAGAAAAGTAAGTTCTCTTATTCCTTTTTTTCTTTATTTTTAATGATATCGTGATATTGACCGACAAGCTCACTTTGAAAGTACAAAAAGCCTGTTGCACAAATTAAAGACAGAAAGTAAATTATTAATTTTAAATTATTTTAAGTAATCATAAGAATGTCCTTAATGTATTCACGCCATTATCGTGGATGCTAGTTAATCAAGTTTTGTGTATTTGCTAATTCTGTGCTAAAAAATGAAATGTTGTTTTCTATGCTGTTGCTCATTTTACAGCAAAATGCAGCAAAGAAAATTTGTAAAAAAACAACAACAAAAAAACGAGATTGTCGCCTGAAATGAGTTAACACATTTTGTGCATTTGCTAATTCTATGATTTAAACAAACAAACAAAAAAACCCCAAAAAACTCAACCCTGTTTGTTATTTAATAGAAAATTGTTGCCTAATTATTAGGTTTAAATGCATGTTTTCGTAGAGTTACTATTAAAATTTTTTTACAAATCATTCAGCAAAACGTTATATATATTCCCTGTACATGTCTTAACTAGTCTTTAGCCACCCTTAAGCCTAACTCCTTTATTATTTCCATAATACATTACTGCTTCATGAGGAAATACACTGCGTGGAACAGGAACATTATAAATATACACTGTGGAGCAATGGGGAAATGTCCAGTGCCATTGTAAAACCTTTACACAAACACAATCTAATCTGGTGAGAGGAAGCTGAACATTGCAGAAATCTTCCTGTTGGCCTTTCAGTCTGGGCAGCAGTTACTACTTTCCCTTTCCCAGGAAAGTGAAGAGTTTACAAGCTGGGACAATGAAATTTATAAAATTACAACTTTTTTTTAGACCATTCCAAAGTGAACAGCCATGTCATGGATTATTTCCTATGTGCGTTTTATTCCTAACTTGAAATTGAACATTTTATTACTCTAAACTGTTTATCTCTTTCATTAAAAAGTAAAAAAATGAATATTTCAATGCTACATTTTTGTTTTCAAGCCCATAAACAGGAGCAGTGCAGAGTTGTGAGACTATTCAAGAGCACATGCGCGTTTGCCAGATGTCAGTCTCCTTGCACGACGTTACCTTCAGTTCACACTTTTCCAGTCTCTCAGCCACGATGGGCGAAATCACATCAACTGTCTGCATCCCTGTGCAACATCTCTGCACATCTACCTCTTGTTTTATTCTGTGCACACCCTCTTATTTCTCTCCCTCTCTCTTGTTCCCTCATCAGTCAGTCTGCATCAGAGTCTGGGAAAAGAAACTCCAGCATCAATAAATGAAAAGGACAGTGCATCTATTTCTCCCTCTTGGTACTAATGCACTTAAATAACCTTACATTTACTCCAATTTTATAACAACGAGTTACTTTTTTCTAAACAGAATGGTGATCAGTTATGGATCCATAAAGCATTGCTCTGAAATGTACAATGTTTTGCATGATGTGACCTATACCTATATATCTCAAGCTCATGGAGAAAACGCACTAATTAACTAATCATGTGCTGAACATTGCGAAACATAAAAAAAAAATTTATGACAAGCAGGATAGTGAAGATCTATTTGCAAGAGGTTTCAACAAGTTCAACAATGTCCACAATCCAAACAACATAAAATGGTGGCAGTCACGGGTCTTACATAGAATAAGCACAACAGAACACATTTGAAAGGCAAATGTTGTAGTCATTAAAACAGACAGGGGTCAATGAACAGAGTAACCAAGGTAACCAGAACACCATCCCATTCCAAAGATGGTCCTCTCTTTGCCACTCTCTTTAACAGCCTCCACTCTTCTGGGAACCACTATATATTTTTTTTGTTGTTGTTCAAACAGGATGCCAAACTCTCGCAGTGAATTGGACCCCTCAATCTGAGACATTATCTTCTGGGAGGCCATAAAATCTAAACACTTCCTTAAAGATGACTTCAGCGGTTTCTATGGCCATGGGGTGCTTAGGGAGAGGTGTCAGATGACATGACTTAGAGAATCTATGGATTATTATTAAGATTGTGGTATTACCTTGAGACCCAGGGAGATCTGTGATGAAATCTACCCCCATGTGATTGATGAGGACTGGGTAAAGAAAGGTTCCAGGAGGTCTGTGGACAACTGACATGAGGTGTGAGACTGAGCACTGACAGTACAGGCTTTGACAAAATTCTTGACGTCATGTGACAAAAATTGCCACCAGAACGTTTCTCCACTATTTTTCTTGTGCATTAGATGCCAGGATTCCCAGAGATGCCCAGGGATGTGTGTACCCACTGGATTACATTGCATTCTTGCATGTTTAGAAGTACATATGTTTTCTCAGGGGAATCCTTGTGTTGTGCCCTACGGTCTGCCAGTTGATAGAAGCTGTGCTGCACGATTCATAAAGGATAGTTTCTGTGGTGTTCTTCACCTGTTCTTTTCATGTACCTTTGTAGACACGAGGCTAGGCATCTGCTTTGGTGTTCTTGCATCTGAGTCTGTATGTCAGGGTGAATCTGAAGCATGTGAAGAAGAAGGACCAATGGGCCTGGCATGGGCTTAACACTTTAGGCTGACTTGATCTATTCCAGGTTCCTGTGATCTGTGAGAATGAGGAAAGGAAGCTCTACCCCCTTAAACGGGTGCCGGTTCTTTCAAGGCAGAAGTTTCCAATTCCACACATTGTAATTCTGTTCAGCTGGGGTTCCTGTGTGTGAAGAAAGTGCACAGGTGCAGTTTGGCAGGTCTGGCAGAAACAATGTGCCTGTACTACTAGATTGGGCATGGCATTGGTCCAAGAAAAAGCAGACTGAGCCCATAAAGAACCGCTCATGGCCAATGATTAAAAAATCAGGTACAGGCTTTTCCGGGGTTTGCAGGACATTCTAAAATGTTTGCTCATTAGCCTCTCATCTGCATGGCTGAGAGGACAATAAAATGATGTTTGCCAAAGAAAAAAATAGCAATGGAGTATGAGTAGCAAGCATTATAATCATGCTACTAATATAAACCTCTTCTTCTTCTTCTTCTTCTCTCACTTCATCAGCTGACCAACCACAGAATCTCGTATTTCTTCTTGCACTCAGCAGTATAATGTGCTCTTTCCTCTACCTCTCTCCTTTCTCTTCACTGTGTCAATAAATATACCCTCGGGGCTGAAACCTGCCTCTCTGTGTGAGCGTCTGTGTTCACGCTGAGCCCCTGGCCTTGTCCCACACCACATCACACTTCTTACTATGTTCAGGCTTGATGATGGTGATGAGTACGGAAATGATGAGGGTGATGATGATAATGGAAATGAGGTTGACGATAATTTTATTTCATGCTGAGCATCTCAACATCTTTGCATTCCTAAATCTTTCCTACTTTATAAATGCACCTTAACTAAATTTCCATTTTGTTGTCCAAATACTATACTGATTATTTATCAAACATGATTATTATAGCAAACGTGTAGTCATTGATATAGTGTGGTTTTCTTAGAGGAAATGCTTATTTAACATTTATGTGTCATGCCTATGTTGGAATTGGCATCGAACTCCGTTACCCAGAGTACATCGCGGCCTACAAACATGGCCACCACTAACACAAACATGGCCGCCACTAACACAAACATGGCCGCCACCAACACAAACATGGCCACCACTAACACAAACATGGCCACCACCAACAGAAACATGGCCACCACTAACACAAACATGGCCACCACTAACACAAACATGGCCACCACTAACACAAACATGGCCGCCACCAACACAAACATGGCCACCACCAACACAAACATGGCCACCACTAACACAAACATGGCCACCACTAACACAAACATGGCCGCCACCAAAAGAAACATGGCCGCCACCAACAGAAACATGGCCACCACCAACACAAACATGGCCACCGCTAACACAAACATGGCCGCCACCAACACAAACATGGCCACCACTAACACAAACATGGCCACCACCAACACAAACATGGCCACCACTAACACAAACATGGCCACCAGGGACTACGAAAACTTTTGCAACTGCAGCCATCTCTGCTGTCTGACATTATGGAAGGAGTCTCCAGTGTCAGAGGTAAAGCTGTAACTTTTTGTAATGTTTTCAAGCATTAACTGTTTTACACAAATGGAATTTTATAGTCATACTCCATATTCCATGCATCAAATTCCAATAACCGTTAAATGGAAATAGAAGTGTTTTATGAAAGACTTGTAATAGCAAACTAACAGTAACTTTTATAATGTTTTAATCAATTAAAAATGGAAACCTAAGACACAGGCAGTGCTTATTTTTTCAGATTAGAAAATGTATAGAGACACGGCCATATCATATTACATCAGATATTAATTTTGTGTGTGGTAAGGATTTCACCAGCAGGGCTTCTTAAGTGTACGAACACTGTGCTCACATACTGTTGCAGTATTATTTATTTATTTATTTATTTATTTATTTACGCATTTATTTTTACATTTGTGCTTCTGATATTTAAAAGATTTTATCTTTTTCCCCCCCATTTTCTTTGTATTCATATTTGTGTATTTTCACTTGTAGGTCTACATTGGACCAACCCTTAGTGCTCATATAGTGGTACTAATTGGTACTAAGATTTTTTTTGTTGTTGTTGTTGTTGTGCAAGACTTACAATATACTGTAGTTTAATGACCATCAGAGAAACAGCTTGCGTCTGTTCTTTTACCAGCCTGCACTGCCACCTATGGTTTCTTTTTACTATGTGCACACAGCTAAGCTATCCTAGAATGACTGAGATAGTAATTAATTTTATCCTACTAAATACTGTTAATTATTATGACAACGAGAAACATGAATTGAACACATTTTGCATTTCTTTAGAATTGAATGAGAGCATGTCAGATCATCAGACTGGTTTGACTTCTTTCTTTCTTTCTTTCTTTCGATATGAAACAGACCTACAAACACACACACACACACACACACACACACACACACACACACACACACACACACACTAATACCAGACAGAGACCAGGGCTACCAAATAGCAATGTTAACTAGTGATAAGAATTTCGGCTCTGTTTCAATTGTTCAATCAAATCATTTTCTACCTTCTGATTATCATTCATCTTCAGTAAGCACTTTGTCTTGGGCAGCGTTGAAAGTGGAATTACTGGGCACAAAGGTGGGAGAAATCACCCTGGATAGGGTGTTTTTTTTTTCTTATTTGCCACAGGTGGACTCCAATTCTCCAAGTGTAGAAACATCTCAAAGATGATCCAGAGGAATGGGATGCACCCGAACTAAATTTCAGGTGTCACAGCAAAGGGTCTGAATACTTATGTCAACGTGATATTTCAGTTTTTTCTTTTTACCTTGCAACGCAATATTCTCAGATGTACAACTTTTCTGCTTCTTTAGCAGCTGGACCAGGAAACTGACATAGAATCAACGTAGAATCAATAGCTCTCACGGCATCGAAACAGCGTTGATCTCTGACGTTAATCCAACATCTTTTTGCTCATCGAAGTCACGTTGAATTGACGCTGTACGTGCCATTGAAAACGAATGTAAAAGCGATGCAATTGGTTTGCTTACCTTACCTTACATAAATAAATAGATAAGTCAGCCTATATATGTAATAATTTATTCAACACACATCACGTTCAGTTACTCACTGTTTTATTTATGCAAAATATACATTTACAAATACAAATATATCTTTCGAATAAACTTTCTGCAGTATATAAATCTTAAGACTAAACAGCAAAATATAAAATAATGCCTTCACACTCATATTATGCTAATATAACTAATCTCAAAGTTACAAATCAAAAGAGATAGTTTACCCCAAAATGAAACCTACCGTCTACTATCACTGCATCTTTTGTCTATAAAATAAATAAATGAATGGTGAGTGAGACTGAATACTCAGTCTCATTTTGTGTTCCACAAAAGAAAGACATAAAGGTGTGGAACAAGATTAGCGTCAGTAGATGACAGGTGTAAGTGTAACTCTTATGAAACCTATAAACTCCAACAAATGTTCTGAGTATTCCCTTAACATGGCATTTTGTGAGAAGTCCACTGACCTTATCATTTTTTCATTTACGTGTAATTTTCATTCAAGATGAATGATGTAAAATAAAAATAAAAGTAATATTTTTCAAAGAAAAAAAATTCATGTGCATCAATATTTCCATTGATTGTTTTGATGGTGTTATTCAGCACCATGTGTGTTTCATCCCTGCATTTACAAATCCTCTCTGGTTAGATACAAAAGCTTATAAAGGTGGAAAATTGTAATCAGTGTTATATATGGGAAAGCCGTCACCATTCAATGATGTGCTGTGATGTGGATCTGTGGAGGAGTTCCTCCCTAAAAGTAAAAGACATCAATTATATAGTGAAACTGTATTTCAACAGTGGGTCGTTTATAATGAAGTCAAATCTTACACATGCAACCTCTAGAATTCTACAGAAATAACAGCTTATCCTATTTAACGCCACCTTATGTCAAACATTATGAAAGGATTAATTGACTCCTTACTGCGTCTGTTACACCAATGAAAAGCTCATCTTATCCAACTGTCCAACATTGACAGAAAACTTTGTTCAATTTTAGAAAAGGAATTTTCATACATTGCAGTCGATGCCCCAAATGTTAATGCAAGTTTCAGTGCCAGTTGTATTGTTGGCATTGCAGATAAAATCTTTCTAGAGTGTGTGGGATCCATTTATTGCTGCTTTTGTTTTGTTTTAAAGTTCATTCAGTAAAAATGTATGAGCCACAATCAACTCCACCGATTTGGTTTTGTTTAATCGCAACAGCGGCTTGATCTTGTTCACGTCCACAAAAAAAGGTCTGTGCGCATCCATGGCACACAGATCCTCTACCAGCTGGGTATTTCTTTCATTAAATCATGATGAGATTTCCCTTAGCATGACATCCAAAGTGCAAAAAAAAAAAAAAAAATCTTTTGCACTTATTTTTGTCTCCATCATGTTGACCCACTGTGCTTTCAACCACGTAATCCTCCATGGTTTTGTTCATGAGGCTTTGTCATGTACTTGTAGTACTCATGAGTGCTTGATACCTGGCATTCACTCCACAGTGTTTCAAACTCCGCATCACACTGTAGATGTTCAATGCGCTCAAACGTGCTGCAGACTAGTTGGACACTGGTGTACAGATTAGCAGTTTCAGATTTGGAGTTTGGAGGATCGACGAGACGAAGGATTTTATGGTTCATAGAAGCTATGAACCTGAAGCTTGGCTCGGTTATGGCTTTCAATAAGCCTGTAGTACGGTGGCCATATTAGGACATCATTGTATATCATTGTCAGTCGTCAGTATTGCTCGAAAAAAACATTGCGTATCAGAATAAAATACATTGTGTTTAAAGTGCAGTTAAGTCATGTCTCCTTCTTCAACTAATCAAGGGTTATAACATACTAATTCAAGTCACAGTTATTGGAGGTATAAGTGTCAGGTATCAGGTGTCAGTAGTCAGTTGTCAGGTATCAGCATACCAACATTGGGCCTCATTTATCAATCTGGATATGAACGGATTTATGCATAAATCTTTTGTACAATTCGGCATTCATTCGGAAAATGAAAAATTCGGAAAAACTTTCATATGCTGCTCATGCTCCTAAGTGTGTGTAAATTTTACGCATAAGAAGACTAACTAATGAAAACCTTGATTGATCGGCTTTGAATCTTATCGGCTTTGAATCTATAGTTTTCAATGAGTTACTGCATTTTTATATACAAGTTTAAATTGCGTGTTTACTTCAAATACAAACACAAATTAAATATTTTTTAGACCTGTCATTTCATATAGCCCTAAATGGCATTAAGGATGGGCTGGTCTGTGAAGATGGGAGCCATAAGCCGAGGTGGTGCAAATAGCAGAATTAATATTACTTGAGTTAGCACATGATGCCCTTAGGAGGCAACGGATATTTAGAGATTGGTATGATTTTTTTTGGAGGGTAAAAGCTGGCTTATAAGTTGGTTCCATTTGCCATGGCATCTGGCCACTTTTGTCATGGTATGGCTTCCACCCGGTATCAGAGAAACTCAATTAGCAGTAATACTTTTTGTCGATATATATGTAAGAGACAGTGACATGACTGAAGCCATAGAACATGAGTCTGAGGTACAACAATCAAGTTCAGTTCCAGTGCTTTGGAACATCCAGTTAGTTTGTGTCACACTCATATGTGTTTGTTGAACATCCCATTCCAGATTTAATTCCCCCCTTTGCTGTTATAATAAGCTCCACTCTTCTGGGAAGGCTTTCCACTAGATGTTGGAGCGTGGCTGTGGGGATTTGTGTTCATTCAGCTACAAGAGCAT
Source organism: Pangasianodon hypophthalmus (assembly GCF_027358585.1). Lineage (NCBI taxonomy): Eukaryota > Metazoa > Chordata > Actinopteri > Siluriformes > Pangasiidae > Pangasianodon > Pangasianodon hypophthalmus. The sequence continues at coordinate 1,935,906 of NC_069721.1, read as the reverse complement.
TAGTGAGGTCAGGCGCTGATGTTGGGATGTCGAGGAGGTCTGGGGTTCAGTCGGTGTTCCAGTTCATCCCAAAGGTGTTCAGTGGGGTTGAGGTCAGGGCTCTGTGCAGGACATTCGAGTTCTTCCACTCCAACCTTCACACACCATGTCTTCATGGAGCTCGCTTTGTGCACAGGGGCATTGTCATGCTGGGAAATTGTAATGCTACAGCATACAAAGTCATTTGATACAATTGTGTGCTTCCAACAGTTTGGGGAAGAACCAAACATGGGTGTCCACATACCTTTGGCCGTACAGTGTATCTTTAAGAAACTCTGTAAGACTATATAATTTGGTTAAATTGTTATTACTGTTTTTTTTTTTTTTTTGTATTTTCTTTTCCACAGACAATTGAGTGATCCAAAGATTTTTGGATCCAAAGAAAAAGACATTTACCTTCTTGCTAGTGAGTACATCCATGGAGCAATGCTGGATAATGCACTACACAAACCAAGCTGTTGTGTCAAGATACTCATGTTTGATGTTTGAGTACCTTGATACAACAGCTTGGATGCTCGTTTGCAGCAATAAACAACAGTATGTCCACAATGGAATTTAAATGCTGGCTGGGGTGAAGCAACTGGCTCGGGTAAAGCAAGTGTGAGTGATGCTGACATCCTGCCGCTGCTGCTGGGGGTAGGCTTGGGCTCTTCACCTACAGCTGTCGGTGTGGCTGTGGCCTGTGCAAGGAGAGGCTTCTGGGCAGGCTCAGAGTCAGTCGGGTCACCACCATGCTTTGCACCATGCCACACCCCCCTTTGCTTCCTCAAGGAGCTCTAAAGACTGGTTACAGACCGGATTGCATTTGTGTCAGAGACTCAGTGTCTATGGAAAAGAACTCATGCCATGCTGAAATGCAGTCATTACATAGGAACAAAGACTGCCAGGAAAGCCATGTAACACTAGTGAACTCTTAAGCAGTGGTCACACTAGACTTTCAGCATGCAATATTTTTTTGAAGGCCGCTGCAAATATGGGCGGCAGCCGGATATGACATCACGTGCCAAGACGTTTTTTTTTTTTTTTATCCACACACCTTGGATTCCGACGGGCTTGCCCTCTTTTTGCAACGGCAACAAAAGCATCTGACAGGAGAAGGCTGTGGGTTCACCCTATCCTCAAGCTGCGGAATGACCATGGAGAGTTTCACTCTCAATCCAAGAGCTTCATCTAGACGAGGACCACCACCAGGAGTACTTTCGGATCAGTACTGCCAACTTTGATCGGTTGCTTGCTATGGTCACTCCCCTCATTGAGAGGCAGGACACCAAATTGCGCCAGGCAAGTGTTCCTGCAGAATGGCTAGCAATCTGTTTACGGTGAGTATACATATAAGATTACTTTGTTTTAGCATTATTTTATGATGTATGATAGATATCAAGGTTGTAATGATGATGGCTGCAGCTGGTAGCTAATAAAAACCCAGTTTGTTATGTGCTAATATTGACAGAAAGTGTTTGCACTTAGTTATTGTAGGTAATATCTCCATTTGGGGCCAGATTCATTTACCAGGCCACTTGCATGTCATTTGTTACTAATTTTCACCATTTCATTGTAAACTTTTGAGTATCTTGCTGCAGTGTTCTTAAGTTTATGATGAAACATTGACAAGTTACTGGATATTAGTTTTAAAATACATTATTATTCTTTAAAATACATATCTTCTTCAATTCTAGGTTTCTGGCAACTGGTGACTCTTACCACACTATCTCCAAATGCTTCAGGGTGGGTAAATCCACTGTAGTTGGACTAGTGCCATCCGTGGCCGCAGCCATTTGGGACAGTTTGGTAGGAGAGTATATGCCAGTGCCTCAGGTCAGGTTGGAGGGTGATTGCTGAGGGATTTGGTAATTGATGGGCCTTTACAAACTGCCTGGTGGCCATTGATGGGAAGCACATTACCATCAAAGCTCCTGCTGATTCTGGGTCTTCTGGGTCTTCATTACAACTACAAGGGAAAATTCTCTATTGTTCTTCTGGCAGTGGCGGACACCAACTACCTTTTTAAAGTGGTAGACACTGGTACCTATGGCAAGAGCAGTGATGGTGGCACATCGTCTGCCTCTGATTTTAGAAGAACTCTCAGAGATGGAACACTTGCTCTCCCAGATGAACTGTCTCTCCCTAATGGTCAGCAACTCGGTCCAGTACTATTTGTGTTTGTCCCCTCAGAAAACATGTTCTGCATCCTTACCCAGGAAGAGCAATCCCTGTTGACTAGAAGAACTTCAACTTCCACCTGTCACATGCCAGGAGGATTGTGACGAATGTGTTTGGCATCATGGCATCTCAGCTTTGTGTGTACCACAGAGTGATGGAGTTCAGCCCATGTAATACAGAAAATGTTGTGCACACAACCACCATTCTCCACACTTTCATTAGAGTCATCAGTGCTGATCCAGGTGCTGCCCTAAATGCACCTGGACGGATGGGAAGCAACAGTGCATCGTGGGAGGCTCTAGCTGTGAGAGAGAAGTACAGGGAATACTTCAACTCTCTGTGTGGTGCAGTCCCTTATCAAGATAACCAGGTTTGATGCAGCCTGACCCTCCTTAAAAAAGTTTCTTTTTAGGGCTACATCAAAATCACATAAAGAGTAAATGATTCCACTGTATATGTGTGTGTAATAAGGGCAGGTACACATACATGAGGTACGCTTTAGATGACCATAATGAATTATTAATGACAATCATTGCAAATCATTCCCTTTCAGGAACATGAAAATACATGCTGCCATGCTTGCTGACTTTCAGTGATTATTCCGTACACATTGTGATGGTGAGATCTGTAGTAGTAATGGCAAGCATTAAAGTGAAATGAATTTCATTTTCATTTTTGTCATTTACTCACCCAATGTTGTTCCAAAATCGTATGACTTTCTTTGGTGGAATACAGAAGTAGATGTTAAGCAAAATGTTAACCTTAGTCACCATTCACTTTCATTGCTTGTTTTTCCATACAATAGTGACTGAGGCTGTTAGTTACTAACATTTCCAGAAATTCATATGGGTTTACATGGTTTTACATCAGATATGTTACTCATGATGGATGTTACCAGCTGTCCCAAGCAACCAAGACATCAAGAAGGTTTACTCTACAATGGTATGTTTACAGTAGGGATCTCCAAAAAAAAAAAAGACAGTCAAAGCACTTGTACCTTTTTTTTTGCCAGTGATGCTCAATCTTTTTTTATTGTTTTCATAATAGATTTTCAAAAGAGAATGTTTAAGTACATTTTAGGCAACAGTACAAAATTTGTGAATCTGGAGAACACAAAAAACATTCAGTTTCCAACTTTATTGTTTGTATCAATTTCATTAACATTTTCCATGACCACCAAAAAGAATAATTCTCAAGGTAACAGCAGGTGAAGGACAGAACAATGATAAATACAAACGTTCAGTAGAACCTTTTTTTGGTCATCATCTTTATTTGTAGTGGACTCACTCTAGACGTGAGAGTGCTGGTCGAATGCAGTTAAGGAAGCTACTTACTTCATCATCTTTTCTTTTTTCTTTTACGATGGATAATACTTCATTCTAAAATTCACCTAATTTTCTTTGCTTTTTGGTTTTTTTTTTTTTTTTTTTATAAAGATGCATTGGTGCCCTGGTTGCTGGTGCCTACTACAGGGATGTGATGACTTGGTGTCTGGCTATGGTCAATTTTAAAGACAAATTTAACGTTCAAAAACAAATATTTGATCAAAATTATGTGTCAAAACGATGCCACTTTCTTTCTGTTAGGCTCCGTTTGATTGACGCATGTACATGCATGCACACACATGCTGGCTTTATGAAGTCTTTTGAGGTTTAATGGAGACATGACGTTTAAACTCGCTTGCTATTAGGGCTGTCAGGTCTGTAATCAGCAAACTTGAATGACACACAACATATTACTAACATCACAAATGTTCAAATGGAACTTCTACTATAAATAAGCAATATGAACATTAACCTTGCTTGCTAAGTAAGCATATAGTCTTTGAACTGCACTGGACGTCTGATGCAGCGTCCCGCTCTTGTGCGCCGAGGACCTTGCGTGGCTCTCATTGCAGCATTTCGAATATGATCACCTGGGTCGACTTGAACAGATTCTGGCACAGAACTGTCAATTCATTGTCAACGTGAATAGAACTGTCAAGCTGAAGATTTTATTTCGGTGATCTGTCAGGCCTGAGGTGTTCTCTGTTCCTGTGGTAGGTGGTGCCAGATGGTGTGACAACATCATATGAGTGGGGCTCTGACTCTGACCACTGTTGCGGGATTTCCATGTATTTTTGTAACCTCATGTACACTTTTTGCCCCTTCTGGAATGCAGGGAGTGGAGCAGCCGTTCTGTCATATCATCTCTTTTGCTGCAACTTATGGTGCTGCAGTACCACTTCAACATGTATAGAAGTGGAAAGTTGCAGGACAGCTTTATTCACAGGCAGGTTGGAATGTAAAATACGACCCATGAGCAACTGAGCCAGTGAATGCTTCAGACCAGTGACAGGTGTCTTCCTGAGAATGTATGATACTAAAGCCCCAGTCATGGGCAAACCAGGCCATTTCCGTGCTTGCGAAAGGAACATAATCAGCTATCAGCAGCTCAGGCACACCCTGCCTAGCGAACACTGCTTTAAATATGCCGATCAGTGATGAGCTAGAGAGCGTTGGATGCCTTCCGACTGAAGGTTGGCCCTGGATAGTGTATCTGCAATTGACGTTAAATTTTCTGGAGTGTAGACAATGTCTGTGTCATACCTCTGTAATTGAAGCAGCATTCTTTCAAGACACGCTGGGGCAGCTCCAATGGGCTTGGAAAATATGGGCTCCGCAGGTTTGTGTTCAGATTGGACTTTGACGGTGACACCATAGACATATTGGTGGAATTTTCTGAGAGCAAACACTAGCCAGCAGTTCTTTCTCTATCTGGGCATAATTCTTTTTGGCTGCTGACAGTGCTCTGATGGCATATGATATTGGCTATTTGCCTTGCATCAGGCAGGCTCTCAGCCCACCTTTTGAAACATCTGCTTGTACCTCTATAGCCTCTTTGGGATCAAAGTGTCTCAGGACTGGTGCTGTGGCTTTCTTCAGCTGCTTGAGTGATGCCTGTTGTTTTGGGTGCCATTGCCAGGAAATATCTTTCCTTAACAGCGCCCTGAGTGGTGCAGTGAGGGTTGCCTCATTGGGAATGTACTGTGATAAATAATTTGTCATGCCCAACAGTTGTTGAAGTGCCTTTCTGTCACTGGGAGGGGGAAACTGCAGGATTGCTGATACTTTTGATTCATCTGACTTCACTACTTCTGCTGTGATGACGTGGCCGAGGTATGTCACCTCACTGACCATGTATTGCAACTTGTCCTTATTAAATTTCACATTGAGGCTCATTGCTCTGTTCATCACTTTCTCCAGAATGGCATCATGTTCCACTTTAGTGGATGCTGCTATGATCACGTAATCGGCCTTTACAAAGACTCATTCGATGTCCCCACTGCTTTCAGAGTTTAGACGCTGGGACACCTCACTTGCAGATTTGATGGCAAAAGGCATCCGATGAAAATGGTATCTGCCCCATGGTATGTTGAAAGTGCAAAGGTCAGCCGACTATTCATCCAGCTTAATCTACCACTACCTGTCCTTCTCATCATTGATTTTGAATACCCTTTTCCCAGCCAATTTACACCGTACATCCTCTGGGGTGGGTCCAGACACACTCTGAGGCTGCCGTTTTTCTTTTCTGTAATGCAGAGACTACTAACCCAGGTGGTGGGCTTAGACTTTTCTTATCACCCCTCTTTTCTCTAGATCATCTATTGTCACATGGAGCCTGTTATGCACTGCATATGGAATCTTACGGTACTCATGGTTGACAGGAGGCACACTGGGGTCTGTGTGAATATGGTGCACACCTAGGAATTGGCCCAAACCCCTCAAACACAGACGAATAATAGCTGAGAAGCCCATTTCTGCACATGGAGCTTTATGACACCTTCCGGTTTTAATGCGGGTGCCCCCATAAGACACAAGCACTGTGTCTGTCTTAGTGCATAGGGACAGGTATCTGGAGATGATCAACAACTCTATTTGGCAGCACATTTGCTTCAGTTCCTGTGTCGAGCTTAAAATTGACTACAGTGTCTCCCATGATTTGTGTGCCAGCCTGTGTCAGGTTTGTTTGGTGGAACAACAGTATCTACAAACAGTGCGTAAATGTCTGCAGGTTCAGCGTCTCTGTCAAAAGAAGACATGTCCACTTTGGATTTGCAAACAGCCGCAAAATGGTTCTTTTGCCACATTTTTTGCTGATCTCATTGTAAGCAGGGCACTGTCTTGGTATGTGGGTGCATCCGCATTTGCCACAAGTCTTTGTCTGTCCACAGCTTGACCTAGGGGCAGTATTTCCAGAATAAGAACCTCTGTAAATTTTTTTTGTTTTGGGGGCCGTGTTCATGATGTCTAGCATGTTGTAAATCTCTAGAGCCTCTTCTCCTATTCTGTGTAACAAAAGAGCGATCTGCCTCGACTCAGGCTTGTCCACTTATGAAGATGCAGTTAGATACAAGTTAAATTGATGCTCCCGCTTTCACCAATTTACAGTGAGGTTTCCCATCAGAGACAATGGCGACGGTAGATGCTGTGCCTGCATGTTTTCTGCCTTGCCAGCACACTCAACACTCAACACTCAGTGTTCAAAGGTTATAGTGCCATATCAAAAAGAGGTGTGGTGTCCTCGCTGTGACTGGGCGTCATGAGGGTCAGGGAGTGTAGAGAGGGTTTAATCCAGGTAAGGACCTTGGTCTGGCAGCCACACCTCCCTCCTGGTCTGGGTTGGGAGGGGCAGCTGCTTCTCTTAAGCGGCTCGGCTTCCCTTGTGCTGTTCCTCAGTGTTTGCCAGCCCAAGAGAAGCCCTAAGCAGAGCTGCTTAAGAGAAGTAGCTGACTCCCTGTGTTCCTTGCATTGCAAACACACACGCACTCTGCACATTCACACACACTCCCTTGGCACATGCAGTCATCTACGCTCTCACCCCCACTAACATATATTGCTTTTTCCTTTGTTTCTTTTTTCTTTCGTTCTTTTCTTTTTTTTGTGTTATGCCAGTTTGTGAGAAATGGACTCTTGAATCTACAATGACAAAAAAGGGACCGAGCGACTCCAGTGGCAGCCATTGAATGTATTTATGTTGGTCAAGAACTCCGTTTAAATTTTGTGTTCTGCTTCTTTTATGTTATTTTCGAAAATATACTTTAAATAAAAAATGAATTCCTTTGAGTGCATTTATTAAGGTACAAAGATTCTTCTGTTTAGTATTCTTGTTTTTTTTTTTGTTTTTTTTTTTAAAAAAAGAGAAAAACTTCTGTTATTATTCTTATTTTTAGCTTGTTAATTTTGCTGTAACCAGTGGCTTTTTGAGTGATTCCGGGCTAAAAAGCTTTTGACAGGCTTATCCTGTCTGCCTCCTGAATATTATTCATACTTAATTTAAATTATTTAAATTGGGGGCCGCCACCTTTACACTCTTTACAGTGCCTGCATTAGCATTATTTACCTAAGATGTGTACGTTTCTAGCTGTCTAATTTTCTCAGAGAAAATGGATATTAAAGAAAATTAAGAACCATTTAGCAAACTACATGAATCCCATTTTAATTCCTGTCTTGTTTTTTTTTTTTTTTAACATGACCACTGTAGCTGTGATTTACTAGAAAGCAGTGATTCCACAGCAGTGGATATATGAATTAGAGGCTAGCAGCAGGTAATGATAAGAAGCAGCACACTTAAACAGCTACATTTAAACAGCGACTTTTTCTTCTTCTGCATATCTTCTATATTCATTTAAAGAGACACACATTAATGAATAAAAGGAGGTGGGAAAAAAAGATCTTTACTTTCTTAAAAAAAATATATGTACTGTATTTACTTTGCAGTTTGTATTGAATATTTTTACCAGACGTAGTATCTGGCAGAATCTGAATTTGGCAGTCAAGCAGAGTTTTTACAGGTCAAATACCGGTATTTACTGTCTAATGGAAACCCAGTTATTAAGTGGTATACTACTGTTAAACCTGGGGTGTGAGACAGGAGGAATTTTAGCTGAGCTCCGGGCTTGTGTTTATTCAGTCCGCGCTTTTCAGTGCACTTTCAAAAACTTTGTCCATATCTCACAAGATCCCCCAGCTATATCGCACTCTCTCTCTCTCTCGCTCTCACCAGTTACATGAGTCACTGAAAGCACAAAGAGACACACATAAGTAGACGGATTACCTGCTGGCTTGACACGCCTCCTCTCCGTCCACAGCTGACGTTCGACCATGACCCCACTGCCACAGCTACTTAATAGCTAAAGTATTTAAGTAGCATATTACAAGGTACCTGAAATTTGGATGCACACCATCACTGTTCCATTTAATGGATCAAGGCCTTGATGTGGTGAAGGGGCTGTGTACTTCAGTGAACCTTAGGGCTTAGTGCTCCAGTGGGGCCACACTTGCTCAAAAAGATCTCAGGGCAGAAGTCAGACATATAGTGATTCTAATGGCCCCTATTAAAAGTACAAAAAGTCTAAGGATACCCTGTTTGGATTAGGGTCCTGGTAGTGGTGTCTGAAGGCATATGTTTGAAAACAGGTCCACCCAGGTAATCTAGTCAAGAAATTATGCCAAGTTTTGGGCTCTCCACCTGCAAGGTGAAGTGTGGGTGTTGGGTGCAATGCCAGTGGGACGGTAGGCATGTGACAGACCTTTGCAAAACTGTTTTTGGGAACATGGAATGTCACTATGCTGGTAGGTACAGTATATGAGATGGAAAGATATGGATAGATATAATTGGCCTCATATGATCAAGTAACAAAACTTCTTGATCAGGAGTGGTCTTTCCTACTACTCCAGAGTTTGCACAGTAGATTTGCCTCAGGTGGATGTTCAGGATACTCACTAAAGGCTGAGGACCTTTCATTTTGAGTTTTTTTTCCCCAGTGGACAAGAGGTTTGGTTCAGGAAGGAAAACTCTAACTGTTGTTTGTGCATATGCACCAAATAGCACTTTGTATTATTTAGCCTGCTTGGAGAGGGTGTTACAGGTATTTGAGAGGGTACCTCGTGCTGACTCCATAGTCCTCCCAGGGGACTTCAATACTCATGTTGGGAATGATGACAATGCTTGGAGCAGTGTGATTGGGAGGAATGGTGAGGAAGTGGTGAAATGTTATTAGACTTCTGTGCAAGCCATGAATTGTCAATAACAAACACTTTGTTTGAACACAAGGTTGAGAGGGGAAGAGCTGTCACTGATCGCCACTTGTTGGGTGGTTGGATTCATTACACAAGGTGCTGGCCAGATTTAAATGGTTCTTGAAAAGTTTTGGAAAATTGCCTCTCATGGTGGTAATTGAAGGACACCAGTGGTGAGGGAAACTGTCAAGTTGAAGAAGGCGTCCTTCTGATTCATTTGAAAGGTACTAAACAGCCAGAAGGTCTGCTTCAAAAGCAGTTGCTGTCAGAGACCCAGAGTTGGACCCAAATGCAGAACATGGACAGAGGTTCAAATTTAGAAGTTTTTAATGAGCACAGCGGTTTAAACACAGTAAATGGCGTCAGAATAGATACAAAGGGTGAAGGAACAGGCAGATAAACAATAGCGAGCTCACAGTCACAACAGTCTTACTCACTAACAGAAAGCACAATATCAGAGTCCAGTTGTGTATTGATGAGGCTCATACACCAAGTACTGTCATCAGAACTAACTTTATTTTTCTTCCTCCCTTAACACAGTGTTGAACTAAGCTGTACCGCTGCATTGTACTGCCATCTATTGGCCATCTTGGTATGTAAAACACATATCAATACATCTTCCCTTTTTTCTAACTGTTCACCACCAATTTATAATTTTCTCAATTCTTAACAATAAACAGTTTTTTCTTTCTTTTTTTTAACATAATAAAACACATCATCACCTTTCTTCTATCAGCCTTTTTGGTCTAGTAATTTGTCTCTCAGGATGTTCTGCCTGTATCACAACATCCTGTTCTTTATCAGTCTCTCTTTCCTTAATTTTGCCTTGGACTTCGGATTGTTCACTTTGCTTGGAGTTTGTCAGGTCATGTGTATCACTTTCCTTGATTGTTATCTCTCTATGAGGCACTTTCAGCAGGTGTCGTCTGTTTCGCCTCATTATTTTCCCATGTTCTGTTAACACTTCGTATGACCTGGGTGTAGTTTCTCTTATCACTTTGGCCAGCGGTCCCCATTGTCCATCACATCTCACCCGTACAACTTCTGCCTGGGCCAGTGGACTCAGTGGTTTGGCTGTTCTGTTGTAGTGATTCGTCTGTCTCGCATTTGCAGAATTCAATGCACTCTGTACCATGTGATGCTTTACTGATGGTAGCTTTGTCCACAATTTTGTATTCATGAGCATTTCTGCTTGAAAGGCCATTTTCTTGTGGTGATGCTCTGTAGTTAAGAACTGCCAGGTATGGATCTTCCCCTGCCTCAGTGGCTTTTTTCAGAAGGCGTTTTACGATTTGGACTCCTTTCTCTGTTAAACCATTGGATTGTGGGTAAAGAGGACTTGATGTTATATGGTTAAAACCATAAAATTTTCGCAAAGTCTTTAAAGCCCTGACTCGTAAACTGCGGTCCATTGTCAGTTATTACAGTCATATTAATACCATGACGTGCAAAGATTCCTTTTGTTTGTGCAATTACCTGCTCTGTTGTTGTGAGTCTCTTTTTCTATTTGTGCATAGTTCCTTTCCGCAGATGTCATTGTGCGGGATGCATATGCGACTGGATACCACTCTGAGTCATGCTGCTGGAGTAAAACAGCTCCTAGGCCAGCTTTCGATGCATCTGTAGAGACTTTTAATAGTTTATCTTGGTCATAGAATTTCAAAAAGAATTTCAGGTTCTTTGGTTAAACTGCTTTTCAACCACATCCACTCTTTGGCATGCTCCTGTTTCCACTGCCACTCTGTGTTCATTTCCAACAGGCTCCTTAATGACCTGGTATTTGTTGACAAATTTGGAACAAACTTCCCGAGGTAGTTTACTAATCCTAGGGCTCTCTGCAGGTCTTTTTTGTCTCTAGGTTCCAGCATTTCTTCTATTGCTCTGATTTTTCCCCTGTCTGGCTGTACCCCTTCTTCAGTCAGTCAGTCAGTCAGTCATATTTATTTATAAAGCACATTTAAAAACAACAGCTGTTGGCCAAAGTGCTGTACAAAATTCAAGCATATACCAAAAATACAAAAGTAAACATAGAACACAGCAACAGATAGTACACTACAGTTATGCCACTGCGCTTACTTATGACCATATGCAACAGTAAATAAATAAGTTTTAAGAAGAGACTTAAAATCAGCACATGTTGGTGCAGTTCTTATATAGGGGGGCAAATTATTCCAGAGCTGTGGAGCGGCCACTGAAAAGGCACGATCTCCTTTTGATTTCAAGCGTGACCTTGGAACAGTCAACTGAAGACTATTAGTTGATCGAAGTTCCCTGGAGGCATTACAGTGGAACAGAAGGAGATCGGAGATATATGAAGGAGCCAGTCCATGCAAACCCTTATAAACAAACAACAATGTTTTAAAATGGATACGATATTTAACTGGGAGCCAGTGGAGAGAGATCAACACTGGTGAAATATGTTCCCTCTTCCTTGTTCCAGTTAACAATCTAGCAGCAGCGTTTTGAACAAGTTGAAGACGTGACAATAGAGACTGTGAAACACCCAAGTATAATACATTACAATAATCTAATCTGGATGAAATAAAAGCATGTATTACAGACTCCATGTCTCTTAATGTTAAGAATGACTTCATCTTTGCAATATTCTTTAGCTGATAAAAACAACTTCTAACCACAGCATTGATCTGTTTGTCAAAAGTCAAAGCAGAGTCAAAAGTAATGCCTAAATTTCTAACATGTGAATGAAGATTACTAGATAGAGGTCCCAGTTTACTGGCCACAACCTCTGTAAAAGCAGGGGAGCCAAAAATTAAGACCTCAGTCTTAGACTCATTTAACTGGAGGAAGTTGGCAGACATCCACTGTTTAACATCTCTCAGACAATCAGACAGACACTGTAAACTGGAGACATCCTTAGGATGCAAGGGAACATAACACTGAGTATCATCTGCGTAACAGTGGTATGAGACATTGTGCTTCTTGAATATAGCATACAAAGGAAGCATGTATAAAGAAAATAAAACAAGACCCAGAATTGAGCCCTGTGGAACCCCATACAAAACTGGTGCACAAGATGATGAATATTTGCCAGTCTCTACCGAGAAAGTTCGATCATTTAAATAAGATACAAACCAATTTAAAGCATGACCTTGTATCCCAATTTGCTCCAAGCCATTTAAAAGAATGCCATGATCAAGAGTGTCAAATTCAGACAGTCTCTCCCCCAGGTATGTAATTTCTCTCACACTGAACAGGCACTTGTTTTTATTCAGTTTTAATCCATGTCTTTGTGCCTGATTCAGGACCTTGCGGAGTCTTGCATCATGTTCTTCTTTTGTGTGGCCCCAGACTACCACATCATCGATGAAAACTCTTACCCCTTCAATTCCATCAAAAAGCTGTTGCACAGTTGTGTGGAATATTTCTGGAGCTGAGCTGATGCTGAAAGGTAACCTTAGGAAACAATGTCTTCCAAATGGTGTGTTAAAGGTGCATAGCTTTGCACTTTCCTCATCAAACACTATTTGGTAAAACCCAGACGAGAAGTAACATGCTCCACTCATAGCACTGGTTATGTCTGATTTTGAAGTGTTATATATTAGGCAGCAAATGAACAGTTAGTTGATGTGTTGGAAACTTTGACAAGGACCAAATTGTGATGGCTAGACAACTGGGTCAGAGCATCTCCAAAACAGCAGGTTTTAGACCTACACAGTTTTAGGCAGCTGGTTTTAATGTTATGGCTGATCAGTGTATATGGTTTTTGAAAATTTTGGAAATTGCCTCTCGTAGTGGTAACCGAAGGACACCAGTGGTGAGGAAAACTTATAAGTTGAAGAAGGCATCCTTCTGACTCATTTGAGAGGTACTGAACATCCAGAAGATCTGCTTCAAAAGCATTTGCAGAAGCAAAAGTTTGGGCATGGGAGGGGGAGCCAGTCTTACACACTGGGATCTATAGCAAGATTTCCCTGGTTTGAATACTGGGGAAACCCCCTCTAGATTGTGTCTTGGAGATAGATGGGAAATTTGAAAGAGTACAATTAATGCTGGACGATTTTGACAATTTTCAAACTAACGTTTTAATGCAATTTTCAATGTTCTAATTGAAATTGTGCACATTTACATATACATGTTTAAATTTTTTAATTAAATTTTTTTAACCAATATGAAGTAAAAACACAGCCTTCTTAACTTGATAAACGCATCCTACAGTCAGCGCCACTCCCAAGTACTCTATTAGCTCCTGCAAATTGAAGTGTGGAACACCAGACAATATTTGCACTTGTCTGCACCTTACTTTACATAGTGAAATTGGACGGCCATCCAAGCATGGAATGTTTAAAATTTTCAAAAAGGCAGCTCCACCAAGCCAGAAATTAAGGAAATTATAAGGAAATCTTCCAAGCAACTAGGAGCATCTGCCACAGTTCTTCTGGTGAGTTTGACTGTCGCATTTGCTTCTGTTTGTACAGGTAAAACCTGACAGGCTGAAAGGTGGTCTATTATATAACACTGTTGCTTTCTTTACTGACTTATTTTTCTGTAATACTTATGTTTTTTTTTTCTGGTGGAAAAGTAATCTTCGGAAATTGAAAACGTTTTTGTTTCTGACTTCGTAATGCAGATATCATAAAATAAACATCTAGACAAAAACTTTATTTTAAAAAAATGAGAATACCTAAGACTTTTGCACAGTAATTCGTTGGTCGGAATTACGTCATTTTTGACCTGCGCAAGCTCGAATAGACTAGTGGTTAGGCCACAGGGCTCTCACTGCTGTGCCCTGCGTTTGATTCCTGGCTATGGAATCAACCGCAGCCACTGGGGTTGTGCGCAACAGTGTGCTCTCAGTGCTGGTCCCAAGCCCAGGTAAAAAATTGGGTTGCGTCAGGATGGGCTGTGCCAAATCAAATACGCAGCCCAATGATCTGCTGTAGCAACCCTTACCGGGAGCAGCTGAAAGAGAAGCTACAAGTACTTTAATACATTTTGTGTATCACATCCACTGTTTATTTACTTTTTTCCCCCCATCAGTCCAAATTTCAAGGATACATTTCTGCAGCAGTTCAGGAGTGAATCACTTTCTCAGTGCAATTGAACTGCTCTAGATTTCAACTGGAACTGTACCAAGCTTCATTAATAGTTTACAGTTTTTACTGGTGCAGTTGATTTAACTGGAACAGTTGATCTGGTGTATTCTTTTGACCAATCCAAGAATCTCTAATGCCTTATCTCCTAATAATGACTCCTAATAATGCCCTTCTGCTACGATTGACAACAATACATTATGCACCTTATCCCTGACTGTTCCTTTGAGACTGTTATCCATGCTGTCTATATTTTGCCCATTATAATCTTTTAATGCTAGTGATCTCTTCAGAATTGAACATTGTTCCTTCCTTTGAACTATGCATTATTACTGTAGGCTTGGCTTTGCTGACACTGATGCTGGGATCCAGAGCGTTTACAGTCAGATTTTTCCTCATCTGTCTGCTTAGGATTCTTCCTTTACTGGACTCACTTTTTGTGCTTGTTCGACACTGCAACGAACAAACAAAGTTTCCTCCTATAGTGTTAGATTAGCATCTCTCAGAAGATGTTCCCTGACCTTTTTGTCGTGAATTCCAAGGAATCTTTCAGGTCCGCAAAGTCTCAAGTCTTGTCTCAAGTATGTTATGTTCTTTTGTGGCGAGCAGTATGAATTGAACTTTTCCAGTACCTTATCATTTTTGCCTTTGTCATGCTCCTCGTTGAATTTTAACATGTGGAAGACGTTCCACAGTTGAATAGCAGCGACCGTATACATCTGGAATTGCTACTTAAAGGTCCTCCAATTGCTGGCCACAATTCCGGTAATTTTTAAAAATGCAGAAGGTCGCAACCTTTCTATAGCCAACATACTATTTCAGTAACAAGACATTTACTGCTGGTACCATGTTAGAATTTCTTCAATAAATTCTATATTATTCTGCCTTGCTCTTTGCCACCAAGCTACTTAATCATGTGTTATGCCATATCAGCACAATGAGGTCCTGATGCACAAAAGGTTTGTGTGTTGAAAAACGCATGCAAAGGACATGCAAAGAAATTTGCTAACAGGTGCCACAAGGTGTGCATCTTTCAAATGAGCAGTTTCTGTTCTGTTTTGCTTGTTTATCTTGGGTGTTTTTAACCTAAAAGTGCAAAATACAGTTGGAATAGACCGACTACCAGCCTATGAGACAGGTTATCTCAAAATAATCAGACAATTTCTCAAAAAGATGACATAATATTCCTGCTGCAAAGTTGGTTTCATGTTATATGACACTACCATTGAACCCCACAGATTGTGGGGTCGTGGCTTTGTGTACATGGGCGGGAATGGGAGGTGGGTCCAAGGAGGGAAAAAAGTTCCAGTGTTGTTGTACTTGACCCACTTAACAACTAAAGACCTAATCTTGATTAATCTGGACTATTGCACCCCTAAGCTTGAATGTAAATGTAAACTGAACATAAATCCATCTGAAAGAAAATCTTTAGCGCGCTTTGAGATTTACCCTCCACACCATGATAGAATTCTTATGTTAGTGTCTAAATGAAAGTAAAACCTGCATCCGTTTACACAGGTTCTCAAACGCGTTGTGATGCAGTACTTGAGATTATATCCATGGTTACAGTTCTGCGTGATGAAATTTGTCTAATTATTCCAAACTACCAGTCTCTCTGATTACACACCAAAACAACCTGATAAACCTCATCTCAAGTGAGTTTGTTTTCTGCAGCACTTGGCTCTGGTCTTTGGCTCAGATTGGTGGCTCACGGTTCAACCCAAAACACACAGCATGTTTGATTTAGTTCCTATATTTGGGACGATTCAGGATCGAATCACTTTCTCAGTGCAGCAAACATCTCAAGTCAACAAACATCTCAAGTGAGTTTGTTTTCAGCCGTAGAAATGGAAATTTCTACCTGAATGATGTCATTTCCATCCACTGTTTTTTTTTTTTTTTTTTTTTTTTGAAGCAGGGAAATAAGAACCGGTTTGCATAGGTCATTTCACACAAAGGAACAAAAGTTCAGTTTGTCAGATTACGGGAGAAGGTTCTCTGAAGGACATATAAAGGTACAACACTGACCGACTGCTTCCTTTACATTTCAGCTATACATTTTTCCTATCTCTGAATAACTTGTAACTTGAAATAATTTCTTGTTTATAATATATTTATGTTCTTTACACTAATCTGACATATTCTTGTATGTAAAATACATACTCATATGTAAAATGTTGTTGTGGTGTGTAGTAAAGTAAGTCGCTCTTTTTATCAGGACTGCAGAGGGATGTTCAACACATTTCTTATTTCTTACTGTGCGTCAGTGATGGAGAAGCACCTGTTCAGAATCCTGTTTTTTACTGGTGAGAGAAAACATTATTGTGTGCATTACTGATACATTTTGGTGTCTGGGAAGTTGTCTGAGTGTCCTTCATATGGCAATTATTACTAAAACAATGACGTATGACAGTAATTGAGAAATATTTAAAATATTTAAATAAGTTACAAAGGGCTGCAAACACTTATTTAAAAAAAAACAGCTAGAAAATATATTTAATTTTCTCAAGACTGAGGAAAAATATGCCAGGTCTTTCAACCAGAGAGAATGAGATGGAGCAGCATGCAAACTTCTAACCAGTAAGGGTTCTTCACCTTGGAAAGAGGACCGTATAAACAACAGCATAAGACTTACGGGTGGAAGTCATACTCAGTAAAACATACGAGCCAATTTCTTTATAAAACCACATCTTGTACTTATATTATAAGAACAAGAGTACTGCTTCCCAATTGGTGTTGCTTTTATTTGCATTAATGTTTTTATACCCCCAGGTCAGGAAACCAGACTAGAAACAAGGTCGTACTAACATTTGAGATAAATTCTCTCTATATAATGTTAACGCTTTGCCAAGACGAATGAACCCCAAAGGGGTATATAACGCCAAAGCAATCTCAGCTATAATGCAAAACACACGGATATATTTAGACATACTAGAAAAAAAAAAAACAATGATGAGACTGGGGGTGGAGACAAAAGTAATTGTGAAAAAAAAAAAGCACATGGTGAAAATATCAAAACAGGAAGTGACAGGAAGGCAGCTTGACATGTATAGTGTTTCTTCTTCACCAGTGATATTTGGTACTGTTCACTTTATCTATTTATCTATCTATCTATCTATCTATCTATCTATCTATCTATCTAGCTATCTATAGCAAAAAAAGTAAATTTAATCCATATTAAATTGAATCTATAACAAAATAAAGTATGGGGTCTAAATACTTCTGAACCCACTGTATTTAATATTGGAGGTTTTTTGCTTTTGAATACATAGTGTGAAAATTCTAAAATTATTTTAACATTGAAAATTATTCTGAGAGCTCGAATATACAGTACGGTGCTAAAATAAATATATTTAGTGCTGTCGGCGCTGTCTGTTAGCTGATCATGAACATTTAATACACAATACAGGTAGGAAAAAATACAAGGTAACAGGGCTAAGTGCCGCTTTACTTCTTTTCCTGACTTTATTGATGGATTGCTGGTCCAGGGATTCCAGATATGTGTGACAATACAGTAATACGTTACACTATATTATACTATGACATACACATCCAACCTCCAGCCCAGGGACCAAAAAAATCCCAAAGTCTCCCAATTCTGGGGGAAAATATCAGACCTGGCAATCTTAATCCATGCTTGAGCTGTACACCCCCACCTACTGTAGGGATGCTCCAAGTGCCTCCTGCACATGTACAATTTTACAGTGTAGGTCAGTGAGTGAAAATGCCTGTTCAGTGTTGGTATTGCAAAAAAAAAAAAAAAAAAAAGAAGACGTGAAAATTCCTGCCACAGACCTATTACTGTATAAACCAATCTGTTCTGCAGGCATCATGAACGTCGTCCTGTCAGTCTCACTCAAATACTACCTGATTCAGCAGGGGAAAACGTGGAACGATGCTCAGGCTTATTGCCGAGCCAACTATGATGACCTAGCCGAGATCAAGAGTGATGACAACATGATCCGACTTCGGAGTGAAGTACAGAGGCAACGATTCAACTCCAAAGCTTGGATTGGAATGTACATTGACATGAACAGCTGGTACTGGTCTCTTCAAAATGAGCCAGTGGGAAGTACACGTATGTGGGCTACATATTGGAATCAGCCTAACAACGCGGGCGGAAATGAACTGTGTGGCGGGATAGATCCATGGGGTTGGTTGGATGCATTCTGTTACACTTTACTACCCATTGTGTGCTTTGATGGTGAGGAACGACATTGTTCTATTTGCCATTTTGGGTGTTCGAACTATTTGTAACTGTTTGTTTTCTGTGATCTTGCTGAATTTACATATGCTCCAAGGGTCAACGATATTAAACAGAAAATCTTACATTGCTTTAAAGCTATGTCTTAAAGGGAACAATAGACAAAAACAGCTGTTTTTTTTTTTTATTTCTTATTACATTCACTGCACTGGGGAAATGGTGAAGTGCTGATCTTTAGATATCTGCAGGCATCTGGAAATCCCACAGTTCTGTTGTTACACCATTCTATACAGCAAAATGTTTTTATGTGTATTAGAAAAGGGGGGTGAGGAGGTATGGTGCTTAGTGGTTTGCATGCTTGCCTCTCACCTCCGTAGTTAGGGGTTCAAATCCCACCTCTGCCCTGTGTACATGGAGCTTCTTCCCCCAGCCCAAAGACATGCATTGTAGGCCAAGTGGCATTTCCAAATTGTCCATAGAGTGTGGAATGGGTGTTTGTGCAGTTTGTGTATAGTACGTGTGTGCAATTGAGGTATCCCCTCCCTGGGATAGGCTCCAGGCTCCCCTGCGACCCTGTGTAGGATAAGTGGTATGGAAAATGGATGTATTAGAAGACACATTTATATATTTAAAGTGCTGCTGTAGGCTGTTTTCCATGTCTTCTACCACTACTGCTGATTTTACACAGATTTTCACAGATACACACTGATTTTTGCATTTTAAAACCCAAACGTCTTTCATATTCCTTACATAAATTCATTGAGGATGGTATACAGAATTGATCTTGGCCATAATGAGTGCAGTGTTTTGCTACTTTTTTTAAATCTCTGATTTTGAGTGGGAAACTTAGCATTTTTATCCTGCAACCTGTTTACCTTTCTACTTTGTTACAGTTAACTTGAATATTCCTGGCAGAAAGTGTTATATATTTCTCACAGACAGGTACAATGACGCTGACAGGTTCATTGTCATCCCTACTACGATGACATGGTATGATGCTCAGAGTTATTGCAGACAACATCACACAGACCTGGCCAGTGCCAGAAATTCAACCGAACAGTCAATTATACTGGGAAAGATCCCTTCGTTCTCTTGGATTGGCCTGTTCAGAGATTCCTGGAAGTGGACAGATGGGACCAACTTCTCCCCCATTACATGGATGCCTGGACAACCTGATAATGCTCTGGGAAATGAGGACTGTGGATGTTTATGTAATAGTCAAATTGCTGATGTACAGTGTTCCAATATAATGCCTTTCTTCTGTCATTCAAGTAAGTTAATTTTGTATCCAGTCTCAGATTTATTAATAGATATTAATAGATTAATAGATTTTTAGCCTTGAAATAAAGGCTTTAGAAGGCTAATTGTGTGTGTATGTGCATGCACATCCATATGTATTTCTGCATCCAGTAATTACAGGAAAAAAACAAAATATTAAAGTGAAGCTCGTGTCCAGTCAGGATTTGAATGATCCTGCAGTACAGGCGACCATTTGGGAGAAGGTTGGTTTCATTCATCATTCATCATTTTAATACACCGACTGTTGTTCATTACAGCAACCTTCATCAAAAGTCTTCATAAAAATATAACCATAATTTGACTGTTGTATTTATGCATTATTTAATAAGAAAAGTTCTGTTCTGTTCTTTAGATCAAGCAGAAACTGAAGGATCATGGGATGGCAGAGAACACCATAGGTAAATGGAGAGAACAACCAGATGGTCTGGTGTTTCACAAGGAGAAGAAAATAATAATGATGTAGGAAATAATACAATGAAGTAGTGTGACCTCTTGGCCTTTGCTATGTCTAAAATTGTGTACTACCTATACATATCTCACACATAAACTTCTGTAAATATATGCCTAATTGATATTGTTAACTCTCATGAGTTGAAGCACTGGAACACCAGACAATCTTTGTACTCATTGGCCACATCCTAACATGATGCATTTTTGAAAAAGGCAGCTCCACCAAGCAAGAACATAATTGTGAGGTCGATTGATTTACCACATAGTGATATGAAAATATTAGTGGTTATTTTTGATATGTGTAGTAGTAGATAAAGTGTGTAGTGTGTTGTGAAAGAATATAGTGCAGGGTGAGTGATTTTGGTATTTCTGTCTTTTTTTTTTTTTTTTTTTTTTTGATATTTCTTTTAATTGAGAAATTTAACAGTGCCTGAACTGCACAACTCCAAAACTGTGAGACAGGACTGTTATTAACTGCAGCAGACCTTTACATTTAAAATAAAGGTGCTCTTACTATTGTACTACTACTGAAAAGGAAGGGAAAGTTTCATCACATTAATTTTCAGATTTTGTAAAGCGTTTCAAATTATGAAGTCACTTAAAATTCCATCCATCCATCCATTTTCCGTGCTGCATATCCTGCACAGGGTCATGGGGGAGCTTGGAGCCTATCCCAGGTAGCTTGGGGCACAAGGTGGGGGACACCCTGGATGGGGTGCCGACCCATCACAAGGCACAATTGCGCACACAATTTGGAAATGCCTATCAGCCTACAAACATGCAGGCTCGGAGGCGGAGGTGCGATTCGAACCCCCAACCCTGGAGGTGTGCTGGCCATTAAGCCACTGTGCCTGCCCCCGCCCCCCAATTTTATTATTATTTTTATCATTATTATTATTAATCATCATTTATAGGACTTTCATGGCAATCACAAAATAGTGGATTCTTTGGAAGCGTTTATACTTGCCATAGTAACATCGTTGCTATGAGTTTTATTGTTGTATGCTTTGTCTATGTATGTATCTTCACTATGGTAGCCTGTTAGAAAGGACAAAGAAAATAAAGTAAATAAGCATAAAAAAAAGAGTGTCATGTGAATAAGTTTATGATCTAATAATGTAAACATGTCACTGTGTGTTTGCTGAAACTTACAGAAAACTGCATGTTTTATTAGAGTAATAAATAAGCAAAAGTTTTATTAGAGGAGGTGGAGATTACATTTAATTACAGACATCATCCTGAAAAACTAATCCTCTTTGAAATATGGGACACTATGATTATCTATTTGCAAAAGTGTGTCCTAAAGGACAGCTACAGTATGTCTAACACAGATAGAGATAGCACATCCTCATGGTTCTGGCTAAAGAGGCTTGTAAAGCAGTAAGAAGGCACCTCAGCAATATATTCACCATTCTCCCTTAGTTCTTCCACTCTTAATCTCACCGAGAAGTTGCTAGTTGGCTTGCTAGCTAGCCAGGTTCCATTTTTCTTTAATGCAAACCTTTCAATTCAGCTAAATGTTCCACTGTTTAGATCAAAATCCTCACTGTGTCATGTTGGCTTTCTTTGTTGCACAACGTTTTTAAATCTGTTTTTGCGTTCATTCGATTTTTAAATCTGAAATCAAATTCGGGAAAAGGTCTCCGTTTGGTTTTCTTATTTATAAGGATAAATACAGCAATGATGAACGGCTTTTACTTTGCTTGCAGAAAATGTTACGATTATTGAAAGTAACAAAAACATTATGTGATTAATTTTTGTCAGTTTTGTAATCGTTCACATCGTAAAAAGAATACTTTCTCTGACAAACTCAAAATACTTAATTTTTTTATTTATTAATGAACGACACATCTTGCTTTTTAACTGTTTATCGTTATGGATCATGCACGATACTCGAGTCACCAGGACTGGAGTTTATCGCCTTCTGGTTTCTAAGTAACATAACGAACTGCATTTTTTTTTTTTGTCTCATTAACTTCAAGAGAAAGAGGAAAAAAAAGAGAGGCTGGTGAGGGAATGACTGTAAAGGCTCTAAAGTGTCCATAATGTAATCAGTACCAGGAACTAACTTCCTTGTAGGAAAACCTACTGATTTTCACAAAGCGCCTTCACTTCCATAAATGTTAAATAAACGTCTCCTTACAGAAAACGTCACCACATCAGCGATTACGCACGTTTTTAATTAGTTTATATAGAGTGTCTGCTGTACACGTCCCTGTGAATGAACTGTTACTATAGAAACAATAATGTACTTAGAGAAGTCCAGAAAGGACAAAACTTGTTTTCTCAAGATCTAAACTTATTTTTCTTGTGATCTCACAATAATAAAAGTTGTTTTTGGAGATCACATAGCAGTTGCATTTTTAAAAAATCATAAAAGCATTCATTTTTGTTTTTTTGTTTCAATTTAAAAATAAATGTCATGTAAAAGGGGCTGATTTAATCAGCCAAATTAACTGCAGGTAATTTGGGGTAATTTGGCTTTAATGAGAAACAGTTCAACAAATCTAAAACATTAGGCAGAATCAAAGTCACACAACAAGCAGAGGTCAGGCGATCAGCAATCAGGCTAAACTGGGCAAAGACAAACATGAATCAAGAAACTTAGAGAGGACAAACCAGAAGAGCAAACGCAGGAATCTTGGTATAGTCACGTACACAGAGACAGAACTGAGCGTATACTTCACGAGGTGGTGGTGGTTGAATGTCTCTTTTAAAGGGTCTGTGTGTGTGTGTGTCTGTGTGTGCATGATTCTACCAAAAGGCATTTGTAAAAATTTCTAAAATCTTGTTCTTCACTGTCTAAAATATATTTCCATTTTGTTTTCAGTTTTATTATTACTTCTATTTGTATTATTATTTATTTAATACCATGTAACACAGAAATACACTGATATTGATTTCCATTTGGCACATTTTTCTTTGATTGTGGATTCAATAAATGTTAGTCATCTAAATGTTCAAGAGCAGTGTCCCACATTTGCAAAAAACAAATCAAACACATTAACGATGGTCAATAATGACACTGAAAATGACACAGAGCTACTGCTGTACGAAGGAGCATAAAGTTGGCACTTTGAGTGGTTTGTGTAAGAAATGAGAAGCTTGGCAATGACATTCAAGAAGCTCAACAAGCTACTTGTGTGCAATCTATTGCCCTAATTACATTTGGAAAATCTGTGATGGCATGAAAATCGCTCTTTTTTTTTTGTCTTTTCTGCTGCCATATTGCACCTTGTTGTGAGCACCATAGTGAGCAATTACCCATGATTGCACTTTGGGTTTCTGCATTCACATGTTGAGGTGTATTTCTAAAAATATGCACATCCTCATTCACAAGAATAACTTGATAAATCACATTCTGCACTTAAAAATGTGCATGATTTACACACAAAACTCTGTATATCCAGCTATCCAGTGTTTTGGTATTATTTTGGGTTCTCCCTGAATTTTCAATTTTTATTATTCATAAATCCTCCATCATAACCCAGTTACCTATTCCTTGTGATCACTGATATACAGTACACTACCAATCAATAATTTGGACACACCTACTCACACAAGGCCTTAGTTTTTACTATTTTCTACTATTTTAAAATATGGAATTATGCAGTGACCATAAGCAGTGTTAAACAAATCAAAAGTATTTTACATTTGAAATTCCTAACGGTAATCCTGATGAAGCTGTGCACACTCTTGGCTTCTTCACAACCAGCTTCATGAAGGAACATGACTCAGGAGGCTTTCTCTTATACTTCTCAAATCGGCAGAGCGCCTCACTGCTTATTCTAAATGAAAACTACTTTGTTGGGGGAAAAATGCTTATTAAAAATACAATTCGATTCAGAAACAAATGTACACATGGACACTGACTTCACTATTTGTACTGATCTTTGAAACAAAATTCAAATATAATCCTTCATCAAAATGACTTTAATGCAATAATTTAATACATTTATTCTAGTGTGTCCAAACTTTTTTGATTGGTAGTGTATATATACACTCTAGATCCCTTATTTGCTAGTTTGATTACAACATCTTTATTCTTATGCAGTTCCCTTTGGATCGTACATTCCCTCAGTGTCAATTTATCTGGCTTCTTCATTTTTGGTAAGTGGTAATAGTTATATTATTTTGATTGGATTACAGATTGGTCAGCAAACTGCCTCCAAGGTGGATAATGGGGTTTGTTCAGATGTTGAAAATTATTTTCTGTTATAGGCAAGGACATCCCTCCTGAGTCCATCAAAGTCATATTGCTGTGTTAACAAAAGCCAATCTCTTGTTTAACAGCTCCTCTTATGAGCCTGCAAAACAAAATATTTTGTTTTCTACTGTATATAGTTCTGAAAACTACTGAACTGATATATATTTTTCTTCTGCATGTTTCTCAACCAGAAGTAAAGTTCTAGCATTTATTCATCTTTAGTAACTGCATGGTTTGGGTTGTGGTCGTTTAAATTAGACTACTAGTATGTTTATATTTTGAGAAACAGAACCAACATAATTTGTTAGAAAATAGGGTGTATCAGACACAGACAAAATAATAACTGCATGAGCAAGGTTAAAAATCAGGCTTTAGTTAAGACCAATTATGAAGTGATGTAGCTGAGGTTGAGGAACTGTCAGAGCCAGAATTCCCACTGCGCTGACACTGCTGCCATTTCTATGTATGGATTTTCCATACAGTAGAGTTTGTGCTATGTATTGAATTCTATGTGTTGAATGCTTTATATCCCTCACAGTGTTCCGTACTGGTCCTGCGATGTGATGCACATGTGCTGTGAGCTCAGTGTAATCTGTGTATGCTGTGAGAGTCAAGCAGTAAAGGCAGCACAGAAGAAAATGCTCGTGTCAGTGTCATCTCTTATGCAGTGCACGGTCACATACATATGTAACAGTTTGTATTTAATTCAAATGGGCCTGGAGCCGTCACTCACAGGTATTTTATAACTTGCTACTATTTTCCTTGACATTATCAATCCATCCACTATTTGTGAAGAGTGCTTGGACCCCGCAGATCGCCACTTGTGGCTGTAATAATAATAATAATAATAATAATAATAATTATTATTATTATTATTATTATAGTAGTAGTAGAAGTAGTATAATACCAACAATAATTATAACAATGTTTTTGTCTGTTTACTCCAGAAATTATATTTGAAATCTTCTCCTGCTCATTGTGTCCACTATCCTGTACAACTCAAGTTGATCTCTACAAACATATCCAGAGATGCCACTATGAGGAGTATTTGAGACTACAGAAATCACAAGAGCTTAAATAAAAGATGCAGGTGGAATTTCACCACTGCTCAGATTACGGGAAGAGTTTTACAGAACTAAGTTCACTCCAGCAACATCAGTGCATTCCCGCTGGAGAGAAGCTGCATCACTGCTCACAGTGTGGTAAGAATTTTACTCTATGGGGTGATCTCCAATAACATCAGCTCATTCACACAGGAGAGAAGCCCCATCACTGCTTACAGTGTGGGAAGAATTTCAGTCGACAGAGTATTCTCCGACAACACCAGCTGATTCACATGGGAGAGAAGCCGTATCACTGGTCACAGTGTGGGAAGAATTTCAGTCAACAGTCATCTCCAACAACATCTTCACACCGGAGAGAAGCCATATAAGTGCTTGAAGTGTCAGAAGAGTTTTACTCAACAGAGTGCTCTCCAACACCACCCCCATATTCACACAGGCGAGAAGCCGTATCACTGTTCACAGTGTGAGAAGACTTTTAATCAGCAGGGTCATCTCCATCGAGACCAGCTCATTCACACAGGAGAGAAGCCGTATCCCTACTCACAGAGTGGGGAAAAAGTTTTACAGCCAAGAGTAATCTCCAACAACACCAGCGCCTTCACACAGGAGAGAGGCCATATTATTGCTCGCAGTGTGGAAAAAGTTTTTGTCAAAGGAGTAATCTCCAAAAACATTACCGCATTCATACAGGAGAGAAGCCATATCACTGAGCACATTGTGGCAATAGATTCACTTATTCAAGTACGTTCAAGGCCCATGAATGCACTAAGCCAGAGCCATTAAATAGTCCAAATGATTTGTGTAAACTTTGTTTTTGCATTTTATTAATCTTGACAAAACATTCAAAACATTTGTATTTTATTGCTTAATTGGTTATTTTTTTTTTCCTTGTACTGCTACACATGATACTGCCATAATTGAAACTGAAAGACAGATCATCACGAGTTACTTCATATCAGAAAGCTTGTTTTAGCTGCCTGTGGTCCTAGTAGAAGTACTTCTATCTTGTGTGGATTAAGTTGAGGGAAATTACTCAGCTTTACACATTCCTCAGCTTTATTAAGTTGGTATCTGTCATCTAGTTTTGCTGAAACATATACCAGTGTGTCATCAGCATAGTCATGGAAGCTAATACTGTATTTACTAACAATTATACCCAAGGGTAGCATATAAAGGGGAAAAAAAGCAGTGGCCCAGGAAAACCTTGTGAAACCTTGTGAAGTCTTGTGAAACACCAAACATTTTATGCAGAGATCACAGTCCTTGGTTGGCAATTTATTCTGACGGGCCAGACCTTCAGAGTCAGGTGACTGGTTGAGGATGCCAAATCTTACATACGGACATCAAGGATGGGATACCAATCCATCACAGGGCATCACACACACACGCATCTGAACCTCTAAATGCTAAATGGCCCAAAGCAAAGTTAATGATTTCATCTCAATCATGGAATTAAACTTCGATAAGAAGTAGCACAGTGTATGGTCCACTGCATGATTATCTCCATCATGAGAAAGATAACGTAAGGCAGATGAAGGGGCAGGGGTCGAGGTGAGGAAGGACCTCCCACCCACTGGAAAGTCTACATTGCTGATGCTTTCCCATCAGTGCTAGAACCTGCACATGAAACTCCCATAACACCCATTGGCTAGCCTAGCTCACTGCTATCTACACAACTGCCTGCATTAGTAGCCAAATTAACCCTTCTTCCCACACCTTCTTAGTAAGCACTGGTGCCATAAGATATATGGACTTGGCAATAACTCATCTCTTCTATCCTCACAGGTGAAAAGGGAATTTAAGAGGCTGAAAGGTAACAAGGAAGCAGGATGTTTTCAACACCACAGTTCTTAAAGTATGTAAAAGCCATTTGGCCATGTTTATCACTTGGATTCCCGTGACCATGACCAAGCACAAGAAGAACACAAGAAGTCAGTGTATACAATATAATACATTTTATATTTTCTGCTAGTTAAATGTCATATTCACAAGTGCAAACATAATCATAAGAATGTGTTACCCCCTTATTTTAGTTTTGATTAGCAATATAAGAACACTACTGTTACTTCTGTCAAGCCCAAAACTTCTAAAATTGTGTTCATAAAATTCCGTTGGCATCTTACAATATTATACGATGAATGAACCAATAAATAAATAGCCACTTTGTTTAATAATTTTTTAAATAACAGTTTTGTGAATAGTAGAAATTTGTTAGGAAAGGCATTTGCCACCCTGCCCTTACACTCCAGTCCAGGTGATTGCAACAGTTACTCCAACTTCCAGAAAATGATGAAGAAGCTGCACTAAAGGTTCTAAAGGTTTTTTTTAAATCTGATTAATGCTGCATTCGAGGTAAAGTTGCATCTTGCAATTCGGCACCTACTACTGGTAAAAACCACTGAAAATGCCCCCTTGTCAGGAAATGGTAGAGGAGGTGGATGCAAGTGCAGGTAAACATTTATTTACAGGGACAGAAAGTGAAACATGAAAACTAGGAAACATGAACAAGAAACAAGTAGGCTAGACAACAACATGAACATGGTACACAGAGAGACAATGACTAAAGACTGACAAGGAGTGCTATACAATGCACGACTTTAATACCCATGCTAATTAGCCAACAATGTGATACAGGTTCTCGTGGTCCAGCAGCGGCTTATGGGTGTTGTAGTCCAGCACTGTATCAGCTCAAACATGACAGATGAAACCAGTAACCACTCAGGCCTGTAACTGTAAAAGTGTGGTTAAAGTAGCTTTTTATGAGCTTTACATGCTCTAACAGCAAACAAAAGACATACTTTAATGGAGGCATCCGAGGTGGGAAATGACGTTATTACAACTTGCACATTACCACTTACAAGGAACCACAAATGCAGCGTAGGCTAGTCATGAAAATATGAAAAGATTTCTGACAGTGTTTACAGCTAGTTATATCTGATTGACATAAAAATTTCAGAATTGTGTCTTTATTTGAGGATTTATAACTCTTTAAAACTTGGTATTTAAAAGTTAAACTGACAGCTACTCAACAGGGGGAGCAATCCAAATGGATTTCCTCTTACCTGGTTAAATGCACTACGTAAGGCGTGAAATGATAATGTGTACACCCTATGTAGTGCACTCTTTATCCAGTGATGAGAGATTCGTAATTTGGTTTTAGTGTAGGTCTAAAGTATCTGAATAACCTTAACCTTAAAAAGTCTCTCTTCTAGACCAGCCTCCAATAATCAAGAGAATATTCTATATACAAATCTATATAAACTGATCGAGCAGCTTGTCAATGCGAGGCATTGGGTATGCATCAAACTTAGACACAGAGTTGATTTGGATGGTCCCATCAGCCTTGGGCACCAAAACCACTGAGCTGCTCCAGTCACTGTGGGACTCCTTGATTACTCCCATGTTGAGCATAGCCTCGAGTTCATCCCGAACTACATTTTTCTTGTGTTCAGGCAGATGATAGGGGTCAGTGCATACTACCACACCTGGGGTTGTCTCTATATGGTGCTCTATGAGATCAATGAGGCGAGAACACTTTGGAAAACTTCGCTTGCAATTTAGCCACTTTCGTGATTTGGGACGGAGAGAGGTGGTCTCCATAAGGGACCAGGGTGGATTGAGCTGGTGTTTTTAGATTTACCTCCGGTTCTAGCTCCTCCCTCTCTGGAACAACCGTCGCCAAAGCCACGGGAACCTCCTCCCTCCATGGTTGTGTGTGAGGTTAAGGTGGTATACCTGCCCCGCCCCACCTCTATCCGCTCGCCTTACCTCATAATCGATGTCCCCAACCCGTCGTATAACTTCAAAGGGCCCTTGCCACTTGGCGAGTAATTTCAAGCTCCACGTGGGAAGTAACACAAGCACATTAACTCCCAGTGCAAACTCCCATAGCTGAGTAGCAAATTCTCCTGGGTTATGTGGCTTTAAGTGTGGAGTTTTACTCTCAGGTCAAGAATACCAAATTTCGTTTTTACTGTGGGAAGGTCCTTCCTCCCAGTTTTCCCGAATGACGTCGAACATGCGACAAGACTTCCACCCATACAATAACTCAAATGAGGAAAACCCTGTGGAGGCTTGTGGGACCTCTCGCACTGCAAATAACAGGGGCTTTAGCCACTTATCCCAATTCCATGCATCATCGTGAACGAACTTATGAATCATGTTTTTCGATGTTTGAATGAATCGTTCCACCAGTCCATCAGTCTGTGGATGATAAACGCTAGCGCGAATCGATTTAATCAACTAACAATTCGTAGAGCTCGCGGAGTGCTCGTGACATAAACAACACACCCTGATCAGTTAGGATCTCTTTTGGGATCCTGAATTGGGAGATAACACGGAAGAGTACCTCTGCAACATTAATTCAATTCAATTCAATTTTATTTGTATAGCGCTTTTAACAATGGACATTGTCACAAAGCAGCTTTACAGAAATAAATGGATTCAAAAAATATATTGTAAATATGTGAATTTATCCCTAATGAGAAGCCAGAGGTGATGGTGGCAAGGAAAAACTCCCTGAGACAATATGAGGAAGAAACCTTGAGAGGAAAAAGGCTCTAAAGGGAACCCATCCTCATCTGGGTGCAACGGATAGTGCAATTATAAATAAATCCCTTCTATTATTGTGTGCTATATGGACAAATAGTGCAAATGTGCAACCAGTAAATTCATCACAGTTTTTGCAAGAAGTCCGGTTGGTTAAAATCTATCCACCGTCCACTGATGGAGTCCTGTGTACGAAGCTGCTCGTGGCAACTGCAGCCCCAAAGCCGCCACAGCAATCGCAGTCCGACGCCATTACAGTACAGCTCCCCATATGTGATCCCCAAGCCATCTCCACAGCCCCCAGGTGGCACCATCCCCAGCAATCCAAACAGTTCTTCAGGCCGTCCATATGGGGCCCCAGCAGCAGCGACCGAACTCAACCGATGTGAACTCCAACCAGAAGTAGGGCATCAGGATGGGTCAGGCAGGTCCGGGGAGCAGAAGGGGTCAGGATCACTGGCATCTCAGAAGTAGCATGTGTAGCTCAACAGAGAGTGAGAGAGAGAGATGGAGAGAGAGGGAGAGATTGTTAGGTAAGCTTTTGTCACGTAATGCTTAAGGACAATGTACTTTTGCGTGCAGAGTGCAAGCAGGGACTCCGGCAAGACTAGCTATGACAGCATAACTAAAAGGGAGAGCTAGAAGGTAACACAGACATGAGGGCACCCTGGGACATAAAGCTCCAGCCACTCCACTGTCAACAAACCTGAGTGAACGTGTGAGAGTGGGGGGGCCACAGCATCCAAACATCCCAGTTCACCACAACACTCTATGCCTGTGAACCCGCCAGACCAGCTCCTATAGAAAAACTATTCAAAAAGGCTTGACTAAACAAATATGTTTTCAGTCTAGACCTAAACACTGAGACTGTGTCTGAGCCCCAAACACTAAATGGAAGGCTGTTCCATAACTATGGGGCTTTGTAAGAGAAAGCTCTACCCCCAGATGTAGCCCTCTCTATTCGAGGTACCAACAAATAGCCTGCATCTTTTGATCTAAGTAGGCGTGGCGGATCATAAAAGACCAAAAGTTGACTCAGGTACTGTGGCGCGAAACCATTTAGTGCTTTATAGGTCAATAGTAGTATTTTATAATCAATACAAAACTTGATTGGGAGCCAATGCAGTGTGAATAAGATAGGGGTGATGTGGCCATATCTTCTAGTTCTAGTAAGGACTCTCGCTACTGCATTCTGGACTAACTGGAGCTTGTTTATGCATCTACTGGAACATCCAGACAGTAAGGCATTACAATAATCCAATCTAGAGGTAACAAATGCATGAACTAATTTTTCTGCATCATGTAGTGACATATTTCTTATCTTAGCAATATTTCTGAGATGAAAGAAAGCGATCCTAGTGATATTATCTACATGAGCTTCAAAAGAAAGACTAGAGTCGATAATCACACCAAGGTCTTTTACTGCTGCACATGGTGAAACAGAAAGGCCATCCAGAGTTATGTAATCAGAAAGCTTACTTCTAGCCGCATGTGGTCCTTGTATAAGTACTTCTGTCTTGTCAGAATTAAGTAACAGAAAGTTAATAAGCATCCAGTTTCTAATGTCTTTTACACATTCCTCAACTTTATTAAGCTGGTGTCTGTCATCTGGCTTTGCTGACACATACAACTGTGTGTCATCAGCGTAACAGTGGAAGCTAATACCATGTTTACGAATAATTTGGCCCAGAGGTAGCATATATAAAGAAAAGAGCATTGGGCCTAAAACAGAGCCTTGCGGGACACCAAACTTTACCTTAGTATGCGAAGAGAAGACACCATTTACGTCTACAGACTGATAACGATCAGTCAAATAAGACCTGAGCCAGGAAAGGGCTGTTCCCTTAATGCCTACTACATTTTCTTGTCTATCGAAAATAATAGCATGATCAATGGTATCAAAAGCTGCACTAAGGTCAAGCAGCACAAGCAAGGAGACACAACCCTGATCAGAAGCCAGTAGTAAGTCATTTACCACTTTAACCAGCGCTGTCTCTGTGCTATGATGAGGCCTAAATCCTGACTGATACATTTCATGAATGTTATTCCTATGTAAGTATGAGCATAGCTGCTGTGCATAGCTGCTTGTGCTATGCCTTTTCTAGGATCTTGGATAAAGGGAGGTTTGATATTGGTCTATAGTTGGACAGCTGACAGGGGTCACGGTCAGGTTTTTTAATCAAGAGCTTGATAACTGCTAGTTTAAAAGATTTAGTTACATAGCCAATGCTAAGGTAAGAATTGATTATCTTAAAAAGAGGTTTGATTGTTTCAGGAATTATCTGTTTGAAGAAGCAAGTAGGTAAAGGATCTAGTATACAGGTTGATGATTTGGATGATGAAATTAGTGAAATTAGTTCGGTCTCTTGAAGGGGAGTAAAACATTGTAATTGTTGATCTGATATTATTATATTATTATCTACAGGGTTAGTTATAAAACTGTCCGGTTTTAACTTAATAGTCTGAATTTTTTGCCTGATATTTTCAATTTTACCATTGAAAAACTTCATGAAGTCATCGTCGCTATCTAATGATTGTGTGCATGTTTCTGTTGTGGTCTTATTCCTAGTTAATTTTGCTACAGTATTAAATAAGAATCTAGGATTATTTTTGTTATCTTCAATTAGGGTGGAGAGCCATTTACGTTCTAGTTTTCAAGTGGTCTTTTTTAAAGTTCGTGTGTGATCGCTATACCAGGGTGCTAGCTTTTTCTCCCTAATTATTTTTCTTTTAAGTGGAGCTACCTCATCTAGCGAATTGCAGAATGTTGATTCTAAGCATTCAGTTACCTGGTCAAGTTCTTCGGGATCAGACGGTGATCCAATCATGGTTGATAAATCTGGAAGATTACTGATAAAACTCTGTGCAGTTTTTGACGTGAAAGTACGTTTGACACGGTGACATGGCAAGGTGCATATATTATGATTAAGACACATTTTAAATGAGATGAGGTAATGATCTGAGATAGCTTCAGACTGTGGAAATGAGACTATATTTTCTACATTTAATCCGAATGTTAGCATTAGATCAAGAGTGTGACCACCACTATGAGTAGGTCCTATTACATTCTGATTAACCCCCACTGAATCTAGAATGGACACAACTGCTGTTCTTTGAGGGTCTTCTGGATTATCACAATGAATATTAAAGTCTGCAACAATTAATGTTTTGTCTAAGGAAGCGACCAGGTTAGAGATGAAATCCACAAATTCACAAAGGAGTTTAGAATATGGCCCTGGGGGTCTGTAAATAATAATTACTGCAATCACCTGTGTAGACTTATTTTTGTGGCTATGTATGTTATGTTAGTATAAAGAACTTCAAACGCGTTGAATGTATGACTAGGTTTTTGTGTGCCACTTAGATTATCATTACAAATGACTGTGACGTCTCCTCCTCTGCCAGTTAGACGGGGCTGATCTATGTAACTGTATCTGGGAGGACAAACTTCATTTAATGCTACAAACTCGTTTGGTTTAATCCACGTTTCTGTTAAACACAGTACATCAAACTCCTGATCAGTGGTAGTTTCATTAACAATAAGCGCTTTAGACGTAAGAGATCTAATATTCAACAGTCCTAGCTTCAGATCAACGGTGCTGGCTGTACATTCGGTTTGATTTAATTTTATGTTAATTAGGTTACTAAAACAAACTGTCTGAGTATTTCTACATTTTTGTTTAGCTCGGGGAACAGACACAGTCTCAATACTGTGGAACCTAAGTGACGACTCAGTGCAGCTAGCAGACAGTCGATTTAGCCAGCTTGTCTGCTCCCTGGCCTTGGCCCTGGATTGTCACCGATTAACCCTAAAGGCCAGCCTTGCCCTCAAAGATAGTCCAATTATCTATAAAGCCCACATTGTTTTCGGAGCACCACCTGGACATCCAGCAGTTCAGCGACCATAACCTGCTGTAAGCTACATCGCCACGCCACATTGGGATGGGGCCAGAGCATACTACAGCATTGGACATCACCTTCGCTAATTTACACACCTCTACAATGTTACTCTTAGTAGCCTCTTACTGATGAAGGCGTATATCATTAGCACCTACATGAATAACTATCTTTGAGAACATGTGCTTGCTTAAGACCCTAAGATTACCTGCTACCCTAAGATTACCCTGGCTCCCGGTATACACCTAACTAAAGCTGCTGGTGCCCCTAAAGGCCTAGCTAATTTCACATGCCGCAAGATAGAGTCTCCTATAACCAGAGCTCTTTCAGGTTTCTCAGCAGGTGCTTCACTGAGGAGAGCAAACCTTTTGGACACGTGAAGCAGAGAGGAGTGGTGCTCCCATGGGCGAGCCTTAGCGTTAGCTTTGGCTTTGGATTATGCCGCCGAGTCGTCACCCATTCGCCCCGCTTTGAGGTCTCTAATGCTGGCATTGGGGAATTGCTAACTCCGCCTAAGACATCCAGACTTTCCTCTACAGAAGCTACGCTGCTCTCACTCTCACTAACCCTCTCTAGAGTCTGGATGCATTATGTGTGGAGATGTTGCGCAGAGGCACTGCTTCCAGATATCACGTTGCATAGTCCACTAGAACCAATACAAAGCATGCCCTCATGCAGGACCATGCCAATTCTTTCGAAGCGGACCTCAATTAATGGGAATGGGCGCAAGGGCGCTTTTGGGGTGGCTGGCGGATTCACCAGCTGATATTCCCGACATACCGTGCACCACCTACGAACATCACCACAAATGCCCAGCCAATAGAAGCGGGCCATGAGACAATCCAGTGTTTTATCCTGTCCTAAGTGCCCCACCATCGGATTACAGTGAGCCGCCTGGAATAATAATTCCCAACGGCTCTTCGGAACCAACAACTGGGTCATCTCCTCTTGTGATTAAGTGTCCTGTGTCACTCGATATAACCTATCCTTAATCGAAAAATAGAGGTGGGAGAGCGCAGTATTAAGCTGAATTCACTGACCATCAATTACCCTCACTTGGTCAAAGGCATGATGAGGCTCTCATCACGCAACTGCTCCAAGGGGAGATCCCCGAAGGGAATCCCCGCCAAGAGAGGAGGAGCAGAGCTCCCCCTGCTCTCGATGTCCCCCTGATGTGGAGCTGACATCGACGGCCCCAGCACCGCCTCCCCAGCCAGTGCTGAGTACATCCCACACCTTTACTCTATATCAAATATATAGTGAATAATGACTGGCACTAGCAGATATTCATGAACATTTCTGTGCACACACCTCACCATTACCAAATGTGCTTTTCCAAAATAACTCACCTAGAACCAAGCATTGGTGGATTGAGGTCTGGTTACAGCCCGAATCCACCAATGCGTGGTATGTACCCTCTTGAACACTCGCGTTATGCCCCGGCTCGATCAGGGGCGGCCTGCGGCGCGTCAGGGAACCAGACCAAAGCCCCCACGTCCATCATGTGGCAGTGGTCCTGGGAATGCCTTGGCTCCCCGCAGTGCCAGCACACCGGCCCAGGCCTTACTCCCACACCTGCGCACCTGAATTCATCCACCTGGGGGAGAGAGGAGACAGATACAGGGGAGAGGAGGGGGGAGAGAAAACATGGGCTCAGGGAACTGTTTTTGGGGAACTGCTCCCTGTTTCCATGGAGCAGGCACAGGGAAAGGGTGAGGAGGAGGGGGAGAGACACAAGAGCGAGAGAGAGAGAGAGAGAGAGAGAGAGAGAGAGAGAGCGGAAAGGGAGGGACTTGCCTGCCCCCGGATACGCCGCCACGTGGTCCTCTCCAAGCTGGATTGCCTCACTGAATGAAGCTGGTCAGTGGCACTCGACCCACGCCGCCATCCATTCTGGAATTTAGGTGACAAACTACTCCAGTACCATGAGATCAATCACATCCTTGGCGCCGCATCCCTCAGCCAGAAGCCACTTCCAGCAGGTGTCCTGGAGCTTCTGGGCAAATGCAAATGGGCGGCCGAGCTAACGGAAGGTCGGTGTTCGGAAGCCGCTACGGTGCTGTTTGGGGTGTGGGCGACCCGTTGCAAAACCGCCCGTTTTAGGTCCGGGTAGTCCAGCATGTTGGCGACTGGCAGCTGCAGGGCCATGAGTTGAGCTTCACCCGTCAGGAGCGGCAACAGGCGGGCAGCCCACCAGCCCAGCTCCAGAAATGCTTCCGGATCATCCTGCGGTCCCATCTTGCTGAGGGTGACGTGGGGCGTGGCCATGGCAGCCGCCGGATCCTGCTGGACCAGGCCCTGGAGCACCTGCGGATCTGCTGCCTGGGCGTCAAGCAGTTCTTTGATTCGCTGCTCCTGGTCTCGGCGCAGCTGGAGGAGGGCCTGATGCTGGGTCTGGTGGAGGTTGGCATGGGACGAGATGATGTTGGCCAGTGGTGAGGACTCCATGACTGCATCTTCCTCAACTTCCTTGGTTTTGGCACCAGTGTAGCAAACCTCATGGGTTTGGGCAGATATGAGGAAGCAGGAGGCAGGTTTGGAAACAGCTCAGAGGGGTTTTATTCTCCAATTTCACTTTCGCTTTCAGCAATTTTATTTCCACACAAACACACGCACACACACGGCTCTGTGCTGGATAGTTCTCTGTCTCTCAAGGCGCTCATCTCTCTCCTTTTTATCCTTGCCCCAGCTCAATGCAACACAAAACACTTTGTTAGTAGAATTCCCCGCAGGTGTGCATTCCTTACCACTCACCTCCTCCGGCTCCGCCCTCCATTCACAAACCGGCGGTCAACAATGCCCCCACTTCCACCTTCTCCAAGATGGCCTCCTTTACCACAGGATCATTCACATGCTGATTGGACCAGACTTTCACTTTAATGGTCTGTTGTTCTCTTGGGTGCAAAAACATATATAGTTGTACATATAAACATGAAAATTAACAGACACAAAAATTGTTGTATAAATATGACACTGAATACAACTTTAGCTCACTTGTGTGACAGAATAAAGGCACTACGCATCAGCAGTCTGATCATTATATAAATAACCACGGTTCTCATTTCCTAGGGCATTATCAGGTTTTCCAGGCATCCATGTAATGGTGGACATGTTGGTCTGGTCAGACAACTTCCAGGGCTCTCTGAACAGTCCAATACAAGTATACCCAGACAACCCTAAGATCGTTTGCAGTATAACTGAGTTTTCTGCTGAGCTTCTTGAGCTGGCCAGGTCCATGTGATACTGTGTGCAGTAGCTCTGAGCTTCATACAATGGCACCAAAGAATTATTCATAAATTATTCATAAATATGGTATAAGCTTCCACTGCTATGCCAATGACACACAGCAAAGCCAGATGACAGACACCAGCTTTTTTAGGACTCTGTTGAGGAATGTGTACAGAAAATAAGAAAGTGAATGCCTCTCAGTTCTGACAAGACAGAAATATTTCTACTCCATCCAGAGGCAGCTAGCTACAAGTCAGCAGTGGATCCTGACCATAGATTTTAGTGGGGCAGGCTGACTTACTTACTGACAAATGACATTAAGTCAAGAGGCTATCACACAGTTATGCTATAGGCTGCGATCTAGTGAATTTTTGGAGTAACCCCGTAATAGGCAGTTGAGAGTTGACAACATACAGTCATCCAGTTTACAGTCTAGCAGCTCATTTTAAGCATTTTTAGATGTACCTTCAACTAACAATGGTTGACAAGTTTCAGCAAAATTTCCTGCCCAACTACATTTCAAAAACCACACAGAAGATCTGAACCTAGCCCCCCAAAATTTGGACACTAAAAAAGTGAGACATGTTTCTTCTTTTTCTCAGCCTTTCCATAGAGAAACAAGTATTTTATACATCTTTCTGATGTACAGACATTAAGCACTCCATAACCCCCCTTTCTTCCGATCTTTGAAATATAGCTTACAATAGAAATGGTTCTGTACGTCATAGACACACTGCCTGCACTTACAGTTTGCCATTTTATGTGAATCTATTAGATTTCATTAGATTATTCAGATTGCTGTAGTATGCTCTGGCCCCATTCCAATGCAGTATGGTGATGTAGCTTACAGCATGTGATGGTCGCTGAACTACTGGATGTCCAGGTGGTGCTCCCAAAACAATATGGGCTTTATAGATAATTGGAGTAGTTTTGAGGGCAAGGCTGGCCTGTCAGGGCAGGACGGTAGCCACTCGGGAAGGTGCTACTCTCACTACTTGCAGCATAGCCTAGTTAATCAGTAAAAATCCAGAGCCAAGGCCAGGGAGCCGACAAGCAGGCTAAACCAACTGTCTGCTAGCTGCACTGAGTCGTCGCTTAGGTTCCAACATTTTGAGACTGTGTCTGGTCCAGTGGATAGGTTCAACAAACCGGACTTCTTGTGAAAACTGTGATGAATTTACTGGTTGCACAATTGCACTATTTGTCCATGTAGTACACAGTTATAGAAGGGATTTATAATTGCACTATCTGTTAGCACCCACATGAGGGTGGGTTCCTTCTGAGTCTGGTTCCTTTCAAGGTTTCTTCCTCATATCATCTCAGGGAGTTTTTCCTCACCACCGTTGCCTCTGCCTTGCTTTGCCTTGTGAGGAATTCACATATTTACAATATATTTTTTTGAATCTATTTATTTCTGTAAAGCTGCTTTGTGACGATGTCCATTGTTAAAAGTGCTATACAAATAAAATTGAATTGAATTGAACTGAATTGTTCATTAGGAATAAATTCACATGTTTACAATTTATTTTGATATAATTTAATTTGAATGTATTTATTACTGTAAAGCTGCTTTGTGACAATGCCCATTATTAAAAGCTCTATACAAATAAAGTTGGATGGAATTGAATTATTTGCTATGAGATCTGGCGGGACACAGCATTTTTTTTTTCCCCAAACTGGCATAATCTGGCAACACTCTCATTGAATGATAATTAACCCTAGTACATTTACAGCATTTGCCCTTACTCCATTTATACATGAGAGTAGTGGAGAGTTAAGGGCCTTGCTCAAGGGCCCAGCAGTGGCAGCTTGGTAGTGCTGGAATTAGAACTCATGACCCTCTGATCGCTAGTCCAACATCTTATACACTGAGCTACCACTGCTTGCTGATTATGGAAGTTTTCTTGTTATGTAGTAACTCTTGATGGCCTTGCATAATACATCATATACCTCACATCAGTTACATCATATACAGCAGTGAAATACCTTTATGTGTTATTGAGTGCACTCATTCATTAGAAGCTCATGTAGGCAATATTAATAGGATTACATTTTTTTAATCTCAGAAACATTGCTAAACTAAGAAATATAATGTCATTACATGATGAAGAAAAACTAGCTCAGGAACACCCCACAAGGCCTGCTGTTTTGGAGATGCTCTGACCCAGTCGTCCAGCCATCACAATTTGTCCCTTGTCAAAGTCGCTCAGATCCTTATGCTTGCCCATTTTTCCTGCTTCCAACAAATCAACTTTGAGCACTTACTGTTCACTTGCTGCCTAATATCTTGACACCCCTTGTAACCATATCTTCCAAACCTTGACACCCCTTGTAACAAGATAATCAATGTTATTCACTTCACCTGTCAGTGGTTTTAATGTTATGGCTGATCGGTATATATATATATATATATATATATCATAAATGTAATGTAATGTAAATAACCCTTTTGGAAAGGTCTGTAACTTAAAACGTAAGTTTGCCATCTGTCCCATTCACCAACATGGGTATAGGCAGGGTTAAAAATTGTACTGCAGCCAGGCATTTTGAGACATTTTGGCTTCGCTTTTTAATCGTTGTTATGACGAACACCTATATATACAGTCACTGGAAGATCTCTGTTCAGATGGCTCTGCTGCACTGTTACTTTGTCGCTTGCCACTGTCACTAAAAAAAAAAGTTGCACAAGTATAAAAGATGTACAATCACCAGTCACAATGTCAGTTGCTAATGTGAACGTAGG
Source organism: Pangasianodon hypophthalmus (assembly GCF_027358585.1). Lineage (NCBI taxonomy): Eukaryota > Metazoa > Chordata > Actinopteri > Siluriformes > Pangasiidae > Pangasianodon > Pangasianodon hypophthalmus. The sequence continues at coordinate 1,895,955 of NC_069721.1, read as the reverse complement.
GTTGAGTGCACAAAAAATGTGGACAAAAATGTATTTATTGTCAATCACTTAGTGTAGTTATTTGCAAATTAAAAAGTAGGTCCACAAAGACAGAAGACCTGTCAGTGCAGTACCAGGGTTTGGCCGGCAGGTGGCGGTAAGAGAGCTCAGTGTTGCACTGACTGAAGAAGGAGGCGAAGAAGAACGCTGAGCTCTGTGATTAATTATCAGCATTATCATTTTAGATCTAACCTTCTCCTATTTTTTTTTTGCTTCTGATTTTATTTCCATTTCATTCTGCAAGGTTCAGAGGCTAAAGTAAGTTCCTGAGTGTTTTTCCTTCATCTTTAAGGCGATTGTTTTCTCTTTGTAGCTTTGTAGCTCCAGCTGCTGAGTGTGTTTTATTTTAAACGCCTTATTAATGTGGAGGTTTAAATAGATTACAGCAAAATATACATATATATATATACATATATATATATATATATATATATATATATATATATATATATATATTTATATATATATATATTTATATATATATATATATATATATATATATATATACATTATAATCTGCATGTCAGCACTTCCTATAGCTTTTATCACATTTTTCTTATATTTATATATGTGAGCATATTGCATCATTCTCGGTTTTTGATGATTTTTTCCCCTTATATTATAAGATCTTACATGTAACAAAAAATATGATGTAAAAATGTTCATTTATTGTAATGTAGCTTGAACAATGTAATAATAATAATAATAATAATAATTATTATTATTATTATTATTATTATTGTTATTATTATTGTTATTACAATATCCTCAGTAGATTATTAAAAACTGCCCTAAACCAGAAGAATGAATTTTTTTAAATTAATTTTTTGTTTGTTTTTAATTATTTTTTGAAAAAAGGACAAATTTTAATTAATTTTAAATTATACAGAAATTTTAAATTAAACAGCGGTCTGTAAACAAAGCCAGGAATAAATTACTGAACTAATGATTTTTTAAAATTTTATTTAATTTTTCAAATTTAATTTTAAAAACATTTAAACCTTGTAGAAGTACATAAAAGATTAAGAAATATAAACCCATGAAATATAAACATGTGGGATTGGGATGATGATGATGGTGTGTGTGTGTGTGTGTGTGTGTGTGTGTGTGTGTGTGAGAGAGAGAGAGATAAAGGATGACTGAGGTGGAGTTGTCGTGCTTGGCGTGTGTTAAGATGTTCCTGCACGCGAGTGTGTATCCGCGCTGCAGCGTGAACGGCCTGCTGTTAGCCCCTGCAGGAGGAGGAGTGTGTGAGGAAGGTGTGTGTGTGACGGACTGTGTCCCTCTTCTGCACTCGCATCTTCCACTGGCCATGATCGCTCAGCTCGCTCTCACACAGGTACACACACACACATTACTAAAAAACCCTACATTTGTTTCATTGGAGTTTATTTGATGTTGATGACTATTTTGGATGACTAGCAACACATTTGCCTCCTTCTAACAAGACTAACAAGACTAAAGCTTTAGCTCATAATGTTTAATACTACGTTACAATCACAAGTATTACATCTTAAATCGTGGCTGATGGTCATTTCTCGTGCAGGTGGACGTGTGGTGTTCGCAGACGCAGCAGAGGATTGTGGGATATTATCAGGCTAACGCTAATCTATCTGACTGCAGGTGATGTTCTGTGGTTATCATGCCATTCATTATTGAGGCACTTAATACGCTACAGGTGAACTGTTACAGGTGATTTTTTTTTAAAACAAAAGATATCACATTCAATCTTGATCATTGTTGACATTTATTTGTATTAGGACATATATTTATACAAATGAGGCCTCGTCTAATGAAATACGCAGTGTATACATTTCTGGTTCTGGTTCTGGTCTTATATATTTCTGTTTTTTCTGTATTATTTAATCAAGAAAATATCATACACTGTTATAAAAATTTATAAAATATAAAAAAAGTATAAAATTTAACGTAAATCCAATAATTATTAAAATTTTAGGAGATTCAGATTTTGCGAATTGGTTTATAAAGGAAACCGATAACTCATGATAAACTGTCCTGAATACAAGATACGTGACATGATGCGACTGTGAAGTGGGCGTGGCTTAAAGCCATGTTTAAATTCGCTGTGAAGTATCAGAAAATGCGACAGTTCTGAAAAATGACTGACCAAAATTGTCAATTCTACCTCTACTGTCTTACCTTAAAGTATTTAAAAAAGTGAAGAAAAAATATTTTTAACTTTTTTCATAGACCTAGTCTGAGGAATGCTTAATAAACAATATTATTAAAGATTATATGTAACTGTAAATAAGTATTTCATCTAATTATTTCATTGAATGTTTGCTTGTGCTGATTGAGGATTTTGTCGCCTCCTACTGGCACATTGTGGGAACTGACCTGAATTTGCTCAGTACAGAACGCTACACCGCCTGTGGGTTGACATAGAAAATATTATATTTAATACTAAATACTAGAAATTAGCTCATTGGTGTGTAATATACCTGTTATAAGCATGTTATAAAATTATCTGTGTTTGTCTCTCATGTTTACAGTCCAACTGCATGTGCTTTCAAAATGGCTGACAAAATCCTGGAGCAGAACAGCAATGCAGTGTTACTGATGGTATATACACACACACACACACACACACACACACACACACACACAAACACACACATACACAGAGCAGTACAGTAACTGTATTAGTTATTAACTATTTACTACAGTTACGCATTGTGGGTATTCTGTACCTTGTATGATTTAGATGCTCACCATGCATGGGGTTTTATGAGTGCACTACATACAGTGGACATAAAAAGTAAAAAGTATATACACCCCAGTTTTTTTTCTCAAGCAAAAAAAAAAAAATGAATCCAAGATAATTGATGTCAGATCTTTTTCCATGTATAATGTGCTATAGCAACCAACAAAATTCAAGTGAAAGACTAATAGAAGCGTTTTAGGGAAAAAAGCAAAAATTTACAATGACTTGGTTTCGCATGTATGTATGTATGCATGTATATATATTATTTGTGTCCATATCTATAAATAAACTTACTCTGCCTGTCTGTCTTAGATTGATGGAAAAAAAATGTCACCTGGATATCGCGTTCCTCCGATAGTGATGTATGAACATAAAGACTCGCGATGGACCTTAAAAGACAAACACACGTAAGTACATTAATATCCCAAACTGAGTCTGAGAGCCCTGTCCCAAATGCTACCAAGTCTAATAGTCATGTCTCAAACACTCCCAAGAATAATGGCCCTGTCCCAAACACTACCAAGTCTAATGGCCCTGTCCCAAACACTACCAAGTCTAATGGCCCTGTCCCAAACACTACCAAGTCTAATGGCCCTGTCCCAAACGCTCCCAAGTCTAATGGCCCTGTCCCAAACACTACCAAGTCTAATGGCCCTGTCCCAAACACTACCAAGTCTAATGGCCCTGTCCCAAACACTACCAAGAATAATGGCCCTGTCCCAAATGCTACCAAGTCTAATGGCCCTGTCCCAAATGCTCCCAAGTCTAATGGCCCTGTCCCAAACACTACCAAATCTAATGGCCCTGTCCCAAACACTACCAAGTCTAATGGCCCTGTCCCAAACACTACCAAATCTAATGGCCCTGTCCCAAATGCTACCAAGTCTAATGGCCCTGTCCCAAACACTACCAAATCTAATGGCCCTGTCCCAAATGCTACCAAGTCTAATGGCCCTGTCCCAAACACTACCAAGTCTAATGGCCCTGTCCCAAATGCTACCAAGTCTAATGGCCCTGTCCCAAACACTACCAAGTCTAATGGCCCTGTCCCAAAGACTACCAAATCTAATGGCCCTGTCCCAAACACTACCAAATCTAATGGCCCTGTTCCAAACACTACCAAATCTACTGGCCCTGTCCCAAATGCTACCAAGTCTAATGGCCCTGTCCCAAACGCTACCAAATCTAATGGCCCTGTCCCAAACACTACCAAATCTAATGGCCCTGTCCCAAATGCTCCCAAGTCTAATGGCCTGTCCCAAACACTACCAAATCTAATGGCCCTGTCCCAAATGCTCCCAAGTCTAATGGCCCTGTCCCAAACACTACCAAATCTAATGGCCCTGTCCCAAATGCTCCCAAGTCTAATGGCCCTGTCCCAAACACTACCAAGTCTAATGGCCCTGTCCCAAACACTACCAAGTCTAATGGCCCTGTCCCAAATGCTACCAAGTCTAATGGCCTGTCCCAAACACTACCAAATCTAATGGCCCTGTCCCAAACACTACCAAGTCTAATGGCCCTGTCCCAAACGCTCCCAAGTCTAATGGCCCTGTCCCAAATGCTACCAAGTCTAATGGCCCTGTCCCAAACACTACCAAGTCTAATGGCCCTGTCCCAAATGCTCCCAAGTCTAATGACCCTGTCCCAAACACTACCAAGTCTAATGGCCCTGTCGTAAATGCTCCCAAGTCTAATGCCCCTGTCCCAAACACTACCAAGTCTAATGGCCCTGTCCCAAATGCTACCAAGTCTAATGGCCCTGTCCCAAATGCTCCCAAGTCTAATGGCCCTGTCCCAAACACTACCAAGTCTAATGGCCCTGTCCCAAATGCTACCAAGTCTAAGGGCCCTGTCCCAAATGCTACCAAGTCTAATGGCCTGTCCCAAACACTACCAAATCTAATGGCCCTGTCCCAAACACTACCAAGTCTAATGGCCCTGTCCCAAATGCTCCCAAGTCTAATGGCCTGTCCCAAATGCTACCAAGTCTAATGGCCCTGTCCCAAATGCTCCCAAGTCTAATGGCCCTGTCCCAAATGCTACCAAGTCTAATGGCCCTGTCCCAAACACTACCAAGTCTAATGGCCCTGTCCCAAATGCTCCCAAGTCTAATGGCCCTGTCCCAAACACTACCAAGTCTAATGGCCCTGTCCCAAACACTACCAAGTCTAATGGCCCTGTCCCAAACACTATCAAGAATAATGGCCCTGTCCCAAATGCTACCAAGTCTAATGGCCCTGTCCCAAATGCTCCCAAGTCTAATGGCCCTGTCCCAAACACTACCAAGTCTAATGGCCCTGTCCCAAATGCTCCCAAGTCTAATGGCCCTGTCCCAAATGCTCCCAAGTCTAATGGCCCTGTCCCAAACACTACCAAGTCTAATGGCCCTGTCCCAAATGCTACCAAGTCTACTGGCCCTGTCCCAAATGCTACCAAGTCTAATGGCCCTGTCCCAAATGCTCCCAAGTCTAATGGCCCTGTCCCAAACACTACCAAGTCTAATGGCCCTGTCCCAAATGCTACCAATTCTAAGGGCCCTGTCCCAAATGCTACCAAGTCTAATGGCCTGTCCCAAACACTACCAAATCTAATGGCCCTGTCCCAAATGCTCCCAAGTCTAATGGCCCTGTCCCAAATGCTCCCAAGTCTAATGGCCCTGTCCCAAACACTACCAAGTCTAATGGCCCTGTCCCAAACACTACCAAGTCTAATGGCCCTGTCCCAAATGCTACCAAGTCTAATGGCCTGTCCCAAACACTACCAAATCTAATGGCCCTGTCCCAAACACTACCAAGTCTAATGGCCCTGTCCCAAACGCTCCCAAGTCTAATGGCCCTGTCCCAAATGCTACCAAGTCTAATGGCCCTGTCCCAAACACTACCAAGTCTAATGGCCCTGTCCCAAATGCTCCCAAGTCTAATGACCCTGTCCCAAACACTACCAAGTCTAATGGCCCTGTCGTAAATGCTCCCAAGTCTAATGCCCCTGTCCCAAACACTACCAAGTCTAATGGCCCTGTCCCAAATGCTACCAAGTCTAATGGCCCTGTCCCAAATGCTCCCAAGTCTAATGGCCCTGTCCCAAACACTACCAAGTCTAATGGCCCTGTCCCAAATGCTACCAAGTCTAAGGGCCCTGTCCCAAATGCTACCAAGTCTAATGGCCTGTCCCAAACACTACCAAATCTAATGGCCCTGTCCCAAACACTACCAAGTCTAATGGCCCTGTCCCAAATGCTCCCAAGTCTAATGGCCTGTCCCAAATGCTACCAAGTCTAATGGCCCTGTCCCAAATGCTCCCAAGTCTAATGGCCCTGTCCCAAATGCTACCAAGTCTAATGGCCCTGTCCCAAACACTACCAAGTCTAATGGCCCTGTCCCAAATGCTCCCAAGTCTAATGGCCCTGTCCCAAACACTACCAAGTCTAATGGCCCTGTCCCAAACACTACCAAGTCTAATGGCCCTGTCCCAAACACTATCAAGAATAATGGCCCTGTCCCAAATGCTACCAAGTCTAATGGCCCTGTCCCAAATGCTCCCAAGTCTAATGGCCCTGTCCCAAACACTACCAAGTCTAATGGCCCTGTCCCAAATGCTCCCAAGTCTAATGGCCCTGTCCCAAATGCTCCCAAGTCTAATGGCCCTGTCCCAAACACTACCAAGTCTAATGGCCCTGTCCCAAATGCTACCAAGTCTACTGGCCCTGTCCCAAATGCTACCAAGTCTAATGGCCCTGTCCCAAATGCTCCCAAGTCTAATGGCCCTGTCCCAAACACTACCAAGTCTAATGGCCCTGTCCCAAATGCTACCAATTCTAAGGGCCCTGTCCCAAATGCTACCAAGTCTAATGGCCTGTCCCAAACACTACCAAATCTAATGGCCCTGTCCCAAATGCTCCCAAGTCTAATGGCCTGTCCCAAATGCTACCAAGTCTAATGGCCCTGTCCCAAACACTACCAAGTCTAATGGCCCTGTCCCAAATGCTACCAAGTCTAATGGCCCTGTCCCAAACACTACCAAGTCTAATGGCCCTGTCCCAAATGCTACCAAGTCTAATGGCCCTGTCCCAAATGCTCCCAAGTCTAATGGCCTGTCCCAAACACTACCAAGTCTAATGGCCCTGTCCCAAACACTACCAAGTCTAATGGCCCTGTCCCAAACACTATCAAGAATAATGGCCCTGTCCCAAATGCTACCAAGTCTAATGGCCCTGTCCCAAATGCTCCCAAGTCTAATGGCCCTGTCCCAAACACTACCAAGTCTAATGGCCCTGTCCCAAATGCTCCCAAGTCTAATGGCCCTGTCCCAAATGCTCCCAAGTCTAATGGCCCTGTCCCAAACACTACCAAGTCTAATGGCCCTGTCCCAAATGCTACCAAGTCTACTGGCCCTGTCCCAAATGCTACCAAGTCTAATGGCCCTGTCCCAAATGCTCCCAAGTCTAATGGCCCTGTCCCAAACACTACCAAGTCTAATGGCCCTGTCCCAAATGCTACCAATTCTAAGGGCCCTGTCCCAAATGCTACCAAGTCTAATGGCCTGTCCCAAACACTACCAAATCTAATGGCCCTGTCCCAAATGCTCCCAAGTCTAATGGCCTGTCCCAAATGCTACCAAGTCTAATGGCCCTGTCCCAAACACTACCAAGTCTAATGGCCCTGTCCCAAATGCTACCAAGTCTAATGGCCCTGTCCCAAACACTACCAAGTCTAATGGCCCTGTCCCAAATGCTACCAAGTCTAATGGCCCTGTCCCAAATGCTCCCAAGTCTAATGGCCTGTCCCAAACACTACCAAGTCTAATGGCCCTGTCCCAAACACTACCAAGTCTAATGGCCCTGTTCCAATTGCTCCCAAGTCTAATGGCCATGTCTCAAACGCTCCCAAGGCTAATGGCCCTGTCCCAAATGCGACCAAGTCTAATGGCCCTGTCCCAAACACTACCAAGTCTAATGACCCTGTCCCAAACGCTACCAAGTCTACTGGCCCTGTCCCAAACACTACCAAGTCTAATGGCCCTGTCCCAAATGCTCCCAAGTCTAATGGCCCTGTCTCAAACACTACCAAGTCTAATGGCCCTGTCCCAAACGCTACCAAGTCTAATGACCCTGTCCCAAACGCTACCAAGTCTAATGGCCCTGTCCCAAACGCTACCAAGTCTAATGGCCCTGTCCCAAATGCTACCAAGTCTAATGGCCTGTCCCAAATGCTCCCAAGTCTAATGGCCCTGTCCCAAACACTACCAAGTCTAATGGCCCTGTTCCAATTGCTCCCAAGTCTAATGGCCATGTCTCAAACGCTCCCAAGGCTAATGGCCTGTCCTAAATGCGACCAAGTCTAATGGCCCTGTCCCAAACACTCCCATGTCTAATGACCCTGTCCCAAACGCTACCAAGTCTACTGGCCCTGTCCCAAACGCTACCAAGTCTAATGGCCCTGTCCCAAATGCTCCCAAGTCTAATGGCCCTGTCTCAAACACTACCAAGTCTAATGGCCCTGTCCCAAACACTACCAAGTCTAATGGCCTTGTCCCAAACACTACCAAGTCTAATGGCCCTGTCCCAAATGCTACCAAGTCTAATGGCCCTGTCCCAAACGCTCCCAAGTCTAATGGCCCTGTCCCAAACGCTCCCAAGTCTAATGGCCCTGTCCCAAACGCTACCAAGTCTAATGGCCCTGTCCCAAACGCTCCCAAGTCTAATGGCCCTGTCCCAAACACTACCAAGTCTAATGGCCCTGTCCCAAACACTACCAAGTCTAATGGCCCTGTCCCAAACACTATCAAGAATAATGGCCCTGTCCCAAATGCTACCAAGTCTAATGGCCCTGTCCCAAATGCTACCAAGTCTAATGGCCCTGTCCCAAATGCTACCAAGTCTAATGGCCCTGTCCCAAACACTACCAAGTCTAATGGCCCTGTCCCAAATGCTACCAAGTCTAATGGCCCTGTCCCAAATGCTACCAAGTCTAATGGCCCTGTCCCAAATGCTCCCAAGTCTAATGGCCCTGTCCCAAACGCTCCCAAGTCTAATGGCCCTGTCCCAAACGCTACCAAGTCTAATGGCCCTGTCCCAAACGCTCCCAAGTCTAATGGCCCTGTCCCAAACACTACCAAGTCTAATGGCCCTGTCCCAAACACTACCAAGTCTAATGGCCCTGTCCCAAACACTATCAAGAATAATGGCCCTGTCCCAAATGCTACCAAGTCTAATGGCCCTGTCCCAAATGCTCCCAAGTCTAATGGCCCTGTCCCAAACACTACCAAGTCTAATGGCCCTGTCCCAAATGCTCCCAAGTCTAATGGCCTGTCCCAAACACTACCAAGTCTAATGGCCCTGTCCCAAATGCTCCCAAGCCTAATGGCTCTGTCCCAAACACTACCAAGTCTAATGGCCCTGTCCCAAACACTACCAAATCTAATGGCCCTGTCCCAAACACTACCAAGTCTAATGGCCCTGTCCCAAACACTACCAAGTCTAATGGCCCTGTCCCAAATGCTCCCAAGTCTAATGGCCCTGTCCCAAACACTACCAAGTCTAATGGCCCTGTCCCAAATGCTACCAAGTCTAAGGGCCCTGTCCCAAATGCTACCAAGTCTAATGGCCTGTCCCAAACACTACCAAATCTAATGGCCCTGTCCCAAATGCTCCCAAGTCTAATGGCCTGTCCCAAATGCTACCAAGTCTAATGGCCCTGTCCCAAACACTACCAAGTCTAATGGCCCTGTCCCAAATGCTACCAAGTCTAATGGCCCTGTCCCAAACACTACCAAGTCTAATGGCCCTGTCCCAAATGCTCCCAAGTCTAATGGCCCTGTCCCAAATGCTACCAAGTCTAATGGCCTGTCCCAAATGCTCCCAAGTCTAATGGCCCTGTCCCAAACACTACCAAGTCTAATGGCCCTGTCCCAAATGCTACCAAGTCTAATGGCCCTGTCCCAAACACTACCAAGTCTAATGGCCCTGTCGCAAATGCTACCAAGTCTACTGGCCCTGTCCCAAATGCTACCAAGTCTAATGGCCCTGTCCCAAACACTACCAAATCTAATGGCCCTGTCCCAAATGCTCCCAAGTCTAATGGCCCTGTCCCAAATGCTCCCAAGTCTAATGGCCCTGTCCCAAACACTACCAAGTCTAATGGCCCTGTCCCAAACACTACCAAGTCTAATGGCCCTGTCCCAAACACTCCCAAGTTTAACGGCCCTGTCCCAAACGCTCCCAAGTTTAACGGCCCTGTCCCAAACGCTCCCAAGTTTAACGGCCATGTCCCAAATGCTCCCAAATTCTAACGGCCATGTCCCAAATGCTCCCAAGTCAGGTTCTCCCTAATTAGGGATAAATTCTAAGATTCTAACAGATTCTAATAGAACCTTAAAATGGCAGATATTAAAGTTAGAACACTAGGCAGTTGTAACCTGTAGAACTCTTTGTGAGTGTTTTTTTATTTCCCCTGTAGAATAATGCTCCGCCAGTGGGAAGAAACTCGAGCAATCACCGCTCAGTTACTAAACTCGAGAGATCACATGCTGTTGGTTGATTTCGACAGCCATTTGGATGACATCACAAAAGACTGGACCAATCAGAAACTCAATGCTAAGATCATGGAGCTCATCTATCCAGCTAACGGCAACATGTGAACATCAGCGTTATTTACATAAAACTCACTGTCATGCTGATGTCATAAATATAAATATAAATTACACATGAAATCCATAAATGTAACTTTTCAGTCTTTCTGCTGTTCCATTTTTTTTTATTGTTAATAATTAAGACTTGTGTTTTATGTACATGTATAATAATGACTAATTTTTAAAAATATTATAAATTTATATATTTTAATTAATTAATTTATATAATTCATTCATTCATTTGTTAAATTATATAATTTTATATTTTTCGAGCGTTTTTGGTGTGTTAGGGATGGCAATAGTTCTGAGATAAATGCCACAGTTTTAGCATCAGTATTAACTAATGAATTTGTGTTACAAGCGGTTCATTCCTTGGGACAAAAATTAAATCAAGTTGTTTTTCTTGATTTTAGAATAAATAAAAAAATAATGAATATACAGTGTTCATTGCGTTACTCATATCCTGTTTCACTGACTCACTATAACCTTTCACAATTATTAAGTAGACGTGTGTGTAACAGTCCTCTCATGAATTATAGACATATTTTGTACGTTTTTGACATTTTGTCTTATTGTGCTTTTTTTAAGAATTATTTTGTGCCTTATTCACCCCTTTGTACATTGCCTGTGGTGTGTTTCATAAGAAAGAAAACAAGAAGTTACATTCCTGCCGGGCCTTCAGAGCTGGTGTGACATTTTAAATTAATACATTTTCATTGGTATGAAGGACTGTACAGAATGGTAATTATTGTTCCTGTGGGGTGTTCTAGATTTTCCAGATTCCAGTACTTACATTCTAACCTGGGGCAAATTTTTCTGTCATATTTAGAAGGTTCTGAAACTTTCACACAACAACTTAGAGTCATACTGCAGGATTTCAGGCACAAAATACAGATAGCCAACATGAAACCATACTTTTAAACTTTTATTAGTAACATAGCACTAATAAACAGGAATAATTTCTTTATGTAATGCTATATACACTATATGGCCAAAAGTTTGAGGACACTTGACCATCACACCCATATGTTGTTCTTTCCCAAACTGTTGCCATAAAGATGAAATTGTATAGAATTTCTTTTGATGCTGTAGCATTACAGTTTCCCTTCACTGGAACTAAGAGGCCCAAACCTGTTCCAGCATGACAATGCCCCTGTGCACAAAGCGAGCTCCATGAAGACATGATTTGCTAAGGTTGGAATGGAAGAACTCAAGTGTCCTGCACAGAGCCCTGACCTCAACCCCACTGAACACCTTTGGGATGAACTGGAACACCAACTGCACCCCAGACCTCCTCACCTGACTAGTGGAAAGCCTTCCCAGAAGAGTGGAGCTTATTATAACAGCAAAGGGACTAAATCTGGAATGGGATGTTCAACAAGCACATATGGGTGATATATATATATATATATATATATATATATATATAAATATATATATATATATATATATATATATATATATATATATATATATATATATATATATATATATATACCACATATTAAAGTACTCATTCTAATATGTTTTCATTTCTATAGTAACGGCTCATTCAAGGGGACTTGTACAGCGGACGCTCCACATAAACAATTTTAACAAACGTGTAGTCGTTGATATGGAGAAGTTTTCTGTATTTAACAGTGTATGAAAGGATCGCCAGTGTCAGCACTTTGTAAAGTCAGAGCTAAAGATGTAACATAAAGCTTTATGATACAGGAAATTCTTCAGGACAGAGGAGCTTTATGGTTCCTCACAAACATGACAAGCTGTGACAAGGCTGTTTTTATGTCTTATTCATTTCAAGAGAGAGAAAAAACAGAGGCTGGTGAGAGAACGTAAGTGAGAACAGAAACTAACTTGTATTGTGGATGTTCCACAATGCTAAATGTTACTATAAATGTAACTATAAATGTATAAAATGTACACAGTGTAATCTTTAATAAATAAAAACGTGCAAGTGTTGGCAAATTGCTGTTGTATAAGTAGAATAAAATACTTTAGGGCTTAGCTTTTTTCTTTTTATATGCTTATTGCTGGATCAACCAGTTATTCAGCATTAAGAAATATTATAGGCTTTATTAAAACATAACTAATACTGGAACTGATTCAAACAAACCACATTCCAGATCTCAACATTCAAGCATATCAAAGACACATGACTTTGTTAGACATGTGACAAGCCCTGACAACCCCAGCTTCCAAGTAAATCAAGTATTAATTAAACAAGAATGCAGCTCACAGTACTCCAGCTTGAAAATAGAGCACCAGGTACATTAATTTATCAAGTGAATAACTCAAGCCAGAGTGCAGATATCAAAATTTAAGCATGACAAAGACATATGAATAATTATGCAAACAACCCCAGACGCTACTAAACCAAGAATCAACTAAATTTAAAAAACAATCATCTAAATGAGATATCAGCAGTGTAAGAAATGAGATCCAAATATTCTAGCTTGGATAAAATACAGCAGATAAATGTAGACTTGTGCAGATATACCCCCACTTACTACAAAAATCAATCAAACACGATTACAGATTTCAATAATTCAGCATGGCCCAGGCACCAAGTTTTGTCTCTACTTCATTGGATTCTCCCCTAAAGCTAAGCCTTCATCTGGCCTCTAGTTTTTACTCTTAGCATGTTTAAGTGAGACAGCAAAGGGTACATTTGCTTAGAACACATTACTACTTGTGTATAGTAAAACCTAATATGAATTAATCAACATAATCACCATATTAAGGCTATGGTCAGCTTACCCTATAATATAAGATCATACTAATATCTAAATGAGGTAACAAGTCAACTAATCTAATCCCAAATGTAAGGCCTCACACCCAGTTATAACACATTGTAAAACATCACACTCACAGTTACCAATGATCACTAAGTCATCTGCAGGCCTCCTGTCACACATACCATTCCTTTCCCTATGAACACCTTTTATACTTTTCTCTTCCATTACATATAACCAAATTTTGGGTGTTTTTTCTGCAGTTTCACCAAATAAGGTAATGGACAACCTTCCCAAAAATGACAAAGAGTTCGTTGGCTGCTGAAGAATCACCCTGGGAAACCCCCCCTGCTTCTTCATGAAGTCTCTGTCCATGTAAACAGATCCATGCTCATGTCCTTCCCTTTGTTTTCCTTCTTAGGGTTATAGCTCATGAACCATCCTGCTCAGGTCCATTCCTGTGCAGATGCAAGTGCGCAGGAATCTTTATGAAAACAGCAGGAGGAATAGGCTCCTCTCCATGGTCTAGTCCCACAAAGTCCTTTTTCTTCTTCACAACATGACTCTTTATTCTGAAAACAGCAGGCAAAGCAACCTGAACATCTGCATCAAGGACATGATGACGTATAGCCTCAGTGATATCAGTAGTCAATGACAGTGACGTTGACCATTCTTGGCTACAGTCCCCATCACAAAGGACGTCCAACGCCCAAACACCATTACAAAACCCACTGGAAATGATTAAAATAACATGCTAGTATTGGGGGAAATTACATGTTATCCTTAAATCCAGATCTGCCTTTTCCTCCTCCTGCAGTAAGCCTCCATTACTTCACAGACTGTCACCTTGATATCCCTGAGCTCACAGAGCATCTAGCTAACTTTCAAACATGATTGGGGAAAATGGATGAGTCTGATTGGCTAATTCAGTTTCTCACCAGGTGGTAACCAATAAGACCTGATTAAATAAACTAAGGTATGCATTTGCTTAATGTCTGGGATGGTTAAATATGCAATTGTAATGATAAGCCCTTTGATCTTTAATAAACATTGAAAAACATAAATAAATGTTCCAGTACCAAAGATCAAGAACCTTAAGGAACTGAATGACTACTGACCAGTAGCGCTGATGTCACATCTAATGAAGCCACTGGAGAGGCTTGTCCTGGGTCACTTCAGGACACATGTGGGTGTGGCATGGGACCCCTGACAGTTTGCCTGTTGGCCACATGTTTGGGATTGAGGATACCGTGATCTACCTGCTGCACAGAGCTTACTCACACCTGGAGACTGCAGAGAGCACTGTGAAAGTCATGTTTTTTTACTTTTCTAATGCCTTCAACACTACACTACACTTCTACATTGTATAGAACTGCAACACAATATACTGCACTTCCTGCACCTTAGTATAGCTATTTTTACTTTTAAATTTTATTTTTCTAAATTTTCAATATTTATTTTACTTTATCTTATTTTATCTTTGTTTTATTCTTACTTTATTTCTTATTTCTCTTTGTCTTTTATGTATGCTGCTGGAACACTCTCATTTTCTAATAATCTAATAATCTTATCAGTAACAACAAGCTGCTCATATTTTTGCATTTTTTAAAATGACTCTTCAAATGGTTTAGGGAACTGAGACATTTTTGGAATAATCTGTCTTTAAATCTTTTCTCTATATGATTAATGTCTTTAGACTTCCCCAAGTTAGAAGTATTTGGGGCAGACATAGTTTATTGGATTCATCGGGTTCTTTAAGTTGCCGCGCCTGACAGAGAGCATGGGTGACTGCAGAAGATTTGCTTGCTCACCCGGTTAGTCTTGTTTAAAATGAACAGATTTATGGGCCGTCAGTCATCTCAGTGCACATTTAGAGTTTCAGAGATGCTCTGATCTGGAACACTGCACAGAGCTGCAGCACACACAAAACACTCGATAAGCTGGTAAGATTTCACATTATTATTGCTGTTAATTTGGTCCTTATGTTATTGGGATGTGAAAAGGAAAATATCACTCTGCGTTTAGGTTAAACAGTAACTCTGCCATGAGGCTACACTAGTTTTCAGAAAGAAACCACATTTAGTGGTTTTAACTGTGATTTGAAGTAACCTTTTCTTCTTCTGAGCTTTGATTCCCTCAAACTCAACAATAATAACAAACACAATCTTTGTTGCATTTATCAAGTTATTATTCAAATTTAAAAGAATTTAACATTTAAATAAATAACAATAAATAAACCAATGTTTTACAAATATATTAATTTCAATTATTTGCTTTCATTTTTAAAAAATTTTTTGAATAATCTTAATACCATGTTACTAAAAATATTACTTTTCTCTACATAATTATGGATCAGTATCATAACGTTAAAAAGCTGTTTTCTCTTCAAATAGCTCGTTACACGCTCAGAAAAAAAATCACCATCAAGGGTTCATATTTTGTAACTTTGGTGCCTGTATCTTTATACCTTTAATCTAAAAGCTAATTACAGCTACGTCTCATGCACCTTCCCAGACAAAAGTGTGAGAGAGATATTGATGTACATCTTTACTGTGTTGTGGAATTTCTGCTCCTGATGGATTTACCACTGCTGCTGTGCCTTCAGGTCGCGCTGCTCTTTATGAGTAAGTAAAAAAATTAGAAGTCACTGCAGTGCTCTTTGGGCTGTATTCAGAGTTGGCACCTTTAGTCCAACAGTAGAGTCAGTATGTACATGCAGAAAGTTCTTTGTATTCAGTGTCGGGTTATGCAGCTACTTAAGTAGATTTTCTAGGCTCTGTATTCCGTATTAAAATGAAACGTGTGTGTAGGTCACACCTCCGAGATTTCCAGATTTATCTTGAGTAGAAGTGTCTGAGACGGGGTTTTTCAATAGCGTCAAGGCCATCACCTTTAAACACGAACACTTGCTTTTAAGCCTGAAAAAAATCAGTAAATGTTTAAAAATGGTTTTTTTTTTTAGGTGTATTACTTTTTAAAATGGCTGTCTTTCCTCCAGTTAGTACAACACAGTACATAATTACAAAATTTTAAACAATTAATAATTCCCTGTTTTGAGTTTTGTGATGAAAATTGTTCTCTCTCTCTCTCTCTCTCTCCCTCCCTCATTCTCTTTGAAATTAGGTGGGGTGGCAAATGCAGAAGGTAAAATGTTACAGCTAATTTTCATAAATATTGTATATTCTATATGAGAGGAATAACATTCAGATTTGGTGTACGTTATTATTATTATTATCATTATTATTATTATTATTATTATTATTATTATTATTATTATTATTTCTTAACCAATTTGTGGTTAATACTTTTGTTTAGATTTCAAGGTTTTTGGTCTGATTCCTTCTTTCTTTTTGTTCTTTGTCATAAAATGCAAATTTTCTCACTCCTTTTTCTTGATGAGCAGAGTAGTTCCTTGATTGCTTGATGTTACGTAATCATTGTGTCTCCATACTGGTTCCAAATTCAGACACAAAATCATAAGTTCAGCTCGAATGAAAATATAATGAATAAACTACAGTTTCAAACCAGAGACTACATCTAAAATGTGAATAAAAATCACATTTATAATGTTATCAAGTACACCATATGGAATGTCATATGAATGTCACTATAACCATTGTTAACAAAAATCTTTTTCTAGATTCAACTACATCCATGTTTCCTGTTGACTCCAGTGCCGAAAAATGTACATTTCCAAACAGTACAAGCATCTGTCTTATTCCGCTCCAAACCCCATTCATGCATGATGGAGACATGCAGAAGACAGCATATGTAAGTCACAAAACAGAATGCTTAAAGACACTTTCTCCTTTTTCCTCTCGATTTTTTTAGGACGTTAGAAAACATTTAGTGAGCGATCTAAGATAGAGGTGTGCGTGGGATCTCACTCCCGCCTTCAGTTTTTATTTTTGTTTGCACCTGTGATATATAGCATTAAAGTAACACACTAATCGGTGTGAAAATTAGTTGTTTGATTTACATGTTACATGCTAGGAATTGTACTAGCTGCGCTGGCAGATTAGCAAAACAAGCTACTGTACTTGCTATATACATTCACCAAAGGCAACACTCCCTGCTACTTCCATCCAAGCTTTATTTTTCTTTGTAATGTGAAGCATGTGATTGTTCACTGTGAAGTGTGTATGAAAATACTTTCTTGAGATTTTATTCATAAGAAAAAGTGACACGTTTTAGCAGAATGTAACTTTTTATCCATATTTTGTGATGATCACAGTGATTAAAAATCAAAGCCCCAATTTCACAAAGCTGTACTGAATGGGAGATATATTTACCAAACACATTTGTATACTATGGCTGCAATGACAACAGAGTAAGGACAACATTTCTAATCATTTCTCACTCAGGTCAGCTACAAAGGTTTCCTGGCATTTGACCAACCAGTGGATAACAACCTCAATCCCAGTCTAGAAGGTTACAGAAACATCATCTTTCCGGCTTTGTACCCCATCTTCAGCTTAAACATGAGAAATGTCACCTTCATGCAAGCCACAGATGGCCCTCTTGTAACATTAGCTACAAAGGAAATTAATGCCATGTTCCCTGAGTACCCCAGCTTTGTAGCTACATGGGTCTTAGTGGTCACTTGGCAAGATATGTCAAACCCTGAATATGTAAGTTTATTATTATTATTATTTATACTTGTCGTTCCATTACACTTCTCACCACGGCCATATTGTTGACATACACCAGAATGTGTCGAGTGACCCACCACAAACGTACAAACGTGTGCATCATCTTTTAATTTTGTCCTTCTATTAAAAATTAATATAACTAAATACGTCTGGCAGTCTGGGAAAACCAATCAGCACCTAAATTCAGCCAAAATAAAATTTGGTTTGTCTATAACCTTAAACACCTCTATTTTTTAAAAAACTTAAATATATTTGCAACCGTCCCTCAGACTCTTTTGCGTACTATGGGTGATAGGGATTTCTCTTCTTACGCTCCAAAACTGTGGAACTCCCTTCCATCTGATCTTAGAGAAGCTCAGTCTCTTAGTATATTTAAATCTTCTCTTAAAACTTATTTCTTTAGGATTGCTTTTATTTGATTACTTTGTTTTGTTTTGTTATTAAATTATTACTAATACTAGTTATTACTATTATTGTTATTCTTATATATGTTTATATACTCTTATGTAAAGCGCCTTGAGAGGCCTTTTTAAGGGCGCTATATAAAATAAAGCTTATTATTAATATTATATATAATTTACTGCGCCTTTACATATTTTCAGTCTTTAATGCATTTGACTGGGATTCTGCTGTGTTCTCTCTCCTCGCTGTGGCTCTTTAGTCAGGTCAGAACACAGTATTCAGTCGTGGCTGTAGAGTGTAGGGAGTGCTGGTGTCCTTCCCATTAAATTAGTCAAAGTCTTTGCATTGGACAGCAGCCTTGCAGTCTTTTGCTTGCTGAATGTTGAACGCACAGCACCTGAAGTATATTCCATTGTCTTTCAGCAATGCTTTCTGTTTCTCAGTTGTTTTTGCCCTGATGAAGCCTCTTAGCAGATGAGTTTTTTTTTGTGGATAGGATATTGTCTGTCTATGTCCAGCTTACTGACAGAAGTTTGTGTTGTGTCAGGACTTGGTGATGATGAAACGTCTGTCTTGTGTACTGACACCATGCCTTTTGACTGTCCATTGCCTCTAATAAAGCAATCTTTATTAGGCAAAGGTGAGGTTGTTGTCACTCCCGGTGTCATAGTGTAAGCCCGCTAGGAGCCTCTGTCTGGGGTATTGGAGATGTGCAGATGGGAGTGAAAGTGCTGGGAGGGTTGGTTATTTTTCTTTGCAATGGTGATCCAATTTGTTAGGCCTGCTGTGATGTTGCTTTTTCATTAGTCTGTCACCTGAGTGTGTATCTCTCTACACTAGCTGATAGCTGAACACGAAGAAGGGATGAATGAAGACTCTGTGGCAGATTACGTAATGAATGAATGAATGGACCATTCAAAGACACAGAAATTAAATAAATACACTTTATTACAAATTAAGCAGACAATGATTCTCACAAGCAATGCTTTTCCAAGGCTCAACAAGAGAGGATGCAAAAGTTATTTAGATAGTCATCACCATGAGTACTACACAAAATGGCTGAATGTGAACTATGAGTCATCTTAAGTCGCATGAGCTTACTAGCCCATAGGAGGTAGAACAACTAAAACAGTATATTCAAAGAACATCCTCATATCAAAAATGGCCACTAAATGGTGCTGTAATACTTTAAAGATTTAGAAAAGCCATAACACACAGTATTCACACTCCCTCCGAGAACGTCTGAGGGAGGAGGTCGCAGTCCACCTCGATTCTACTCTTAATCGACTCACTGCAGGAAGTGAACCAAATATGCTGTGTGTTTTGGGTTGCAGCATTTTAGTGTGAGCTGGTGAACTAAGCTGCAAGGCAGTGCAAGTTTAAAGGCAAGGGATTAGATGTGAGGAGTGGAGTACAGTATTAGGTGCCCTTACACAGCTAAGGAATGAGACACACACATACACAAGGTAGTTCAAGTCTGCCTTGGGGACTAAAATACAAGGTGACCACCAAGGACTCACAGTAGGGACAGCTAGTCCATGTTTATGTAAACACTCTGTCTTCTGCTTCATAACTGCTCACTTAAACGGGTTTGCTCTGTAAGGATGTTGCCTAATAGGGGCATGATCACCTACGTTAATGTCATGCTCTCTTAATGTTGTTTGAGATGAGCATTTTTCTCCATGCAAAGAGTTTTCTCAGGGCACCACACATACTAACTGAAGAGCAAATAATTAAATCACTAACAGTTGTAGGTCTTCCACTCTGGTGTTTAGAGTCAACAATATGGCCTCCGAATACCGTCTATAACTAAATCACTTTATCCAAAACACCTCTTTTTAAGACGGATACAGTACAAGTTGTGTTGACCTCTAATGGTGTAGAGCACACTTTCATCCTGATGAACATTCAGAGTTTCATAAGTTTCATGGCCTTGGTAAGTGGAACATATTCTTACATACTGTTATATATTTATGATTTTAAAGCATTAATACTCTTCAGCCAAATAACAGTAGTAAATACTTTTATAAGTAGGGACTGATGAGTCCTGGGCCCCTGGGCACGTAACTATGCAGGCACCCTCTTCCCATCCAACCCCCATGAACCAATGCCGCCCCACAACTCAGCACCCATGAATAGCCTGAGTGGTATACAGAAGACAGTCTTACCTTAGGCATATTTTTTGCATTTTTTATTAACCAAATCATCAGCGTCCACCTCTTTAACAAGCTCAAACTCAAAGGCCAGCAATGACAGCATGTTGAGTCTTCTTTGGCCCATTTTAATTTCGTTTTTAAATCCAACTCATTTGGAAAAATAACAAAGACATTCTCTGACATTTCTTTTTTTTTTTTTTTTTTTTTTTGAAGTTTCTTTTTATTGACACACTTAATGTGGGTTTAAGGTTACCTGTTTTTTTTTTTCCTCTGTCCAGTTATCTACAGTAGCTTCAGTCAAAAACCTAACTGACCATTCACTGGTTACAAATTCAGGCCCACACACCAATAACATTTCCCAATTTATTTCAGATTCTGTGACTTTACATTTATTGGCTTGTGTTTTGTTAACTTGCTAATGTTAATAGGTGTTGTGTGTGACTTAGTGTAATTACCAAACAATCTAATAATACAGCTATGGGAACACTGGACATGAGGTGGGAATACACCATGGATGTATGGAGTTAATTTTGTGCCAAATGTTTGAAATAAAATAATAAAATCCACAGTCAAAATATTAATTTTTTTAAACTTTTTTTACTGGGGTGGGTGTTAGAAGAATGTGTTCACCTTAAATCTCTACTGGTCAACTGATTTTGGAGTGTGAGGTGCTCTGAAACTTAGCCACACCCATCCCATTAATGGTGAAGCTGCCTCTAATATAAGCTGCTGAATGCTCAGCAGCAGGAAAACTGTACTGTAGTTGCATTAAAAAGCTGAAAAACAATATGAATAGCTACTGAATTGTTTGAAGTTGTATTCACACATTTTTTTTTTATCATACAAGTGTCTTCATTCCACTTGGATATGGATGGAACATTTCATTCGGTTTAAGTCTATGCTGTGCCCAATAGGCCCAGGTGGTAATCAGTCCCCGTATATAAGGAATACTGTCTGTCATTTCTTTTAATTCTATTTTTATCTTTGTAGGTTGGCTTTGCAAAGAACAGTTTCAGAAATTTGGGGATAATCCAGTGGACTCCTTCTTATCTGTTGTTTACTGAATCTAATCGCTGGGCTTACGAAGTTCAGAAGGGACCGTCTGGTGATTTTTCTCCTTCTTCTCCTTCTTATTGTTTTTATTCTTCTTCTCAAACCATGACATATCCATAAATAACTTATATTTATAGTATGATGGTAAAACAAATAAAGCCCCATTTGTCCATATGTAATAATATGGCTTGTCATATAATCTGTAGACTTAACTTGGCGAGATTTGATAGAAGGGTACATCTTAATGTAGAAGAATTCAGGTGAATTCAGGTTTTAATGAACCAAAAACTTTACAATCAAAAACTGGAATTAAAGGCAGTGTTCAAAGTGCAGGAAGTCACAGTACAATTACGCCAAAGGATAAGCCAAAAGAGTAATTAAGAGGTCAGGAACAATGTCAAACACAACACAGATGATCAACCATATTACATGGCTCAGAACCACAATGTATGGCAAGACTTCAAAATGAATTAATGGTTCAGGTGTGTTTATATCCTGGGGAGTCAGAAAATGATTGGCATGTATGGCGCTTTGCTGGTGTTACACATCACATGTAGAAACGTAATATGATGTGTGTCAGATTGACCAATTGGTGACAATGTTTCATGAGCAATGCCCTATCATCATGCCAAAGCATGTGATGATTTCCTAATGATAATCCTAAGACATGCCTGTAAAAGATTGATTGGATGATCCCAAGCAATGTTTTTACATTTAAAAAAGTTAGCCAGTCATCCTTAAAAAGATGCAACTTGCAAAATTCAGATTGAGTTGTCGATGAGAAGAGAGTTGAGTTATTATATATGAATGCTATATACAGTATATTTCACCCCCTTGTGGCCAAATAGCTATGGACTGCATCCTCAGAAAGTCACGAAGAATATGTATACAAAGTTTTGTTTTAAAAATATTGTAACATTGCAATCACAAGAAAATGATCATTTAATCAATATTGACTAACAAACCAACAAAGTTGTACTTGTCAATATTACTCTCTTTGGCTGAAATAATCACCAGAAGTCATTAGAGATCTCTAGTGGTTCCTACTGTAATGGTAGTCTGTAATGGTAGTTTAACAGAAAGTGTTGTCCCTAATGGTTTCTGATGGCTAATTTTGTTCTGATGCTAATCATCTAGCCATGAAATAAGGTACTGCTGGGTTCTGGTAGTGTTTAATAGTAACCATAAAAACCACAAACTTTCCTAACGTACTGTAAATGAACCTTGTTGTAAATTGATTAACTGTTATTGAAGCTCATATTTACACAGCATTTGTTTGCTTCTTAATTTGTTTTTTCTATCCTACAGAGCTTAGACGTCCTGTCGGGACTTTTCCATTAAGGAAACCAGACGTTCTGAATCCTGGTGTAAATGCCATTGAAGTGAAACTGCAAAAGCCGTTTAAATACTTTGGAAAATACTTTGACACAATATATGTGAGCAACCAACCCCATCTTTTTTTTAAATTACACTTATATCTTATATTACTTCTGTTTGGATTAGCAGATGTTTAATTCAGCTTTTCCTGTCATTTATAAACTGTTGCTGTTTCATAATGGCTGTTTTTCCTTTTTTGCTCATCTCCATCTCAGGTAAATGAGAATGGAGCTCTGAGTTTCTCTGTTCCACTCCCTGACTCACTGACTCCTGTTGTAAATGCTGACATTAACATCATCGCTCCGCTGTGGACCGACCTTAAGGCTGATCTCCCAAGTATCTACTACGGAGAAACCAAAGATTCCATACTGCAAGACAGTGTAGCTTTTATTTTTAGATATCTGTTTGCTGAATTAAACTTCATCCCTTCCTGGTCCTTCACAGCCACCTGGAACAACATATCCTACATCAATGGAACAGGGGTAAGAGTCTTTCATTAAACTCCAGTCATTTTTATCTAGAGTGCAGGCTTTTAATAACATCTTTCTCTTCTCTTTAAGAGGGCCACTTTTCAAGCAGTTTTGGTCTCTGATAATGAAAGCACCTCATTGGTGGTGATGTCCTATATCTCTGTTGACCCTATTAATGGCCCCTGGCTGGTGAGTGGAACATGGACTTAACATTCAAAGACAGCGTCCTTACAATGTCCTATATATTCATGGAATTGTTTTTTTTTTTTAAAGGCTGGCTATCAAGCACTAGATCCGATCTTTAGTTATAAGCTGCCAATAAATGACATCTCTGAGCTGGCTCGAAGCAACACATCATTAGGTTGGTGGATTTACCGCGTTGACGATGAACTCCCAGGTGACCGTTTTTTATTCGTTTAATACACTGCTTCTCAAGCCAGGTTACACATTTCTAAAATATCAATGTACTAAGTGAGGAATTAAACACTGTGCTGTTGTAGTAAACTACTGAGTGATGGGGTTTTTCTTTGTTAAATAATTAATTAATCCATTTATTTTTAGCCTTAGATTATGTAGCTCATTCAACATACAAGACCATGTGACTGAGCTGTTACTACTGATATGATAATGTATTAAAACGAGCACATTAATATAAAATGCTGATTTGCAGCTGCACTACTGTCAGAGCTGCTGTTATCAAAAATGATTCGACACCTTCTGACCAATCAGCATGAAGAATTCAACAGTGCTATGTTATAAAAGCATAGAGTGTTCTGATGCAACTGAGAATTTATTTTGTCTTCTTGTCTGTTTCTCGCTAGCCCTCTGTGAACATTTGATGTGCACTGAAAATGAGGTCTGTGAAAGGAGAGAGTCAGGTATCGGCTGCTACTCTGTGAACAAGACCAACCCTGACACCGTTGGTAATTTTTTTTTTTTGTAATAGTTAATAAACAAATACACCAATATATGGTTTATTAATGGGTTTATAAAATGATTCAACACCTTCTGACCAATCAGCATGAAGAATTCAACAGTGCTCCATTTTTAAAAGCATATAGTGTTCTGATGCAACTGGGGATTTATTTTGTCTTCTTCTCTGTTTCTCGCTAGCCCTCTGTGAACATTTGATGTGCACTGAAAATGAGGTCTGTGAAAGCAGAGAGTTAGGTATCGGCTGCTACTGTGTGAACAAGACCAACCCTGACAACTTTGGTAGGTTTTTTAAATATATAATAAACAAATACACCAATATAGTGTTTATTAATGGGTATTTGTTTGATTGGTTGATTTTAAATTCTTCCTGTTCCAAACTATCTGATTCTACACAACACATACCTAGCTAACAGAAAATAGACAAAAAGTGTATTGTTGTGTTTTAATGGAACTGCATTGCTAGAAAAAGCATTGCTAGGCAACCTCAGAGCATAGACACTGGGCATAAATACGCAAAAGGCCAAGGATAACAACTATACCTAGTGCACAGAGTCTTTCATACAGACAGATTGAATAATATCTTTTACACATCTTAATAGCCAAAACATTGGTCAATGACGTGCTGACGTTTTGTCAAAGATGCAAACAAGACATGCTACATTAGAAACTCCATTATAAGAGGATCATAAGCATATATTTGTTCCTTACTCTTTTATTGGGGAAATAGACTTAAAGGGAAACTCTGGCCAAAATAAAAAAAATTTAATCATCGATACATCTGCTGTAAACATGCCTACTCGCGTCTAACAGCGATGACACAGCGGGCTCTGTAGCAAGATTTCTTGGTTTGAATACTGGGGATAACCCCCTCCTGATTACATATCTTGGGGTTTTGAAAAACTACAACGGTTATCGTGGGTGTTTGGGTGGGACAAGAATGGGGGAGAAAGGATTCATGGGGGGAGGTGTTCACTAGTTAATGGTATGTTAGCTAGCTGGCTACTGCTAATAAGCAATCACTTTGCTTTGTAAGTCAGTTATTGTGATGAAGCAAATGGATTACTCAAGTGACAGAAATGACTCAGCAGATGAGGATTTTTTTTTTTTTTTTGAGTTACTGTTGACATCCAACCATACATGTTTCAGAAGAATAACTGCATCAGCGAGAAGAGCAACAGGAGGCAGAGAGCAACTATAGATCTTTCAAAATTACACTGGGCCAAATAACTGAAGTTAGAAACAACATAAGTAGCTACCATAATGTTAGCTAGCAATGCTACCTTTGTGTAATGACATTAGTAGACATCTTAAATGTAGTTACATGGGTGAGGACGACCATTTGCTAGCGAGGATTAGCAAGTTCTTCCAGCTCAGTTCAGCTCCTTTTTTCCAGGTATGGAGCTTCTCTGCTCTCCGTTTTGTACTAAATACAGATGGAATTGCCATTTTCTTTAGCATCTTTTTCGGCTAAACTAACACTTTCAAATTGTATAACTCTAGAAGATTGGTATGGCTTGTACTTTTTAGATACTTAATTATGGCTCAGTAACCTGTTATGTTACTACATACTAGCTAAGCTTGCACGCCAGTTTTACTGATAATTTTACTACTTAGCTGAGATGAAAATGGGCACTGCAAACATGGAGCAAGTCAGACCAGAATCATCCCTCCAAATTGCCTGTAAACCACATCTTCTGTTTGCTTTGAAATATGTCTGGTTTGACAGTATGCACAATGTGACATTTAGAAAACAAATTCTGGCTTGTGTTTAAAAATCATTAAAGTCCTGCCATTTTTACGTTACAAACCACTGTGTTTTGGTTCCAGGAGTATACCACAGAGGGAGACATCAGAGTCATATATATATATATATATATATATATATATATATATATATATATATATATATATATATTTTTTTTTTTTTACCAAAGAGCACAAAAAAATCCAAAACGTTTCATCAGGTAGCTTTAAAAATATTTATACTGTATATTTGAGTCATGTCGGGGAGTTTCCAGAACTGGAACTGCTTTATTCTTCTTCATATTATTGTTTGAAATCTACCTTCAAAAACAAGTTAATCCTCATGAAAACTAGAAGAAACTAGTTTAGCTTGTAATTTAACACCTTAATACTGAAATCTACACTCCTTTTTTCCCCTCAGATGCCATTGAGGCATGTACAGACAGTAGTGGGTCAGTGTCTCTCTCTCGCTGTCAGCTGTTTGAAGCTGGATATTCTGTAGAAGAGCTTCACCTCAAGGACCCCAACTGTACAGGCGTAGTCGAAGATGGCAGGCTGGTGTTCAGATTTGACAGTGATGCAAAACTCTGTGGTGGTAATCTAGAGGTATAAAACAAGCTTAGTTCAAAGGAAAAAAATCTATTTATCTACTAGTTTATTCCAATCTACATTTTCTGAAATTGTGCTTTTTTGTATGTAACCTCAATTTAAGGTCCCTCCATTTTAATATTGTTACTCATATACTCAAATTCACCTCAGATTACATTAATTTTAATAAACAGGTATCACTATTTTACCCCATTCATACCATTCTGATTGGTCTGATTCTGATTAATTTTCTATAATAGCAGCTCTGACAGCTGCAGCTGCAAATCACAGGTTTATATTAATGCACTCATTATACAATATATCAAATACATTTAAGAAAAATGTACAAGCATTGATATGGTGAAGCTTCTTGTAAGGATATTTTCCAAAGGATGACTTTGTGTTTTATGGTCCTGGTGAAAAAAAAAAAAAAAAAAAAAAACAGTGTGCCCCAATGCTGTTTTATTCCTTACATATATTATGTGTCTAAAATGCCTGTGCATGAAATTTAAAAATACTGTGAAAGAGACATGCCTTCATTTTGGACAAACTCTACCCTGCATGTGTAAATGCCATGCAGCTGTGTGAGCAGCACATAAGTCTGTAGTTACATGTGCACAATTTCAGTTTTAACTTCTCACTACATCAATTTCTGCAGTCATACTATTAGCAAAAATTAATTTGAAAAATTGTAAATGATAACACAAGGGTTTGTGTCTCTTAGAGTAACACCACACATCTAATCTACAACAATGCAGTCAGGACACTTTCAAAATTGATCAGCCACAACAGTAGGCTTAATATCTCCATTTCCTGTGTGTATCCTCTCATCCTGAATCTCTCCATGCCCATGGCCTTACAAGCTGAAGGAAGGTAACAGACGCTTCTAAAGCCAAACCCCTCCTCCATTTATAATATTTTCTTTTCATTTGCTTTCTAGTATCTGTCTAATTTAAATGTGCTTCAAATGTTTGATAAAATATTTTTGTCCACAGTGTGATTGACAAGGAGGTACCTGCTGTTGAGGGCACGTATCAGAGCCACATGCTTGTCTATCCCAATAATTCCTTTACAGAGCCTTACTCTGGCAATGTGACCATTGCTCTGAACCAGAAGATCTATGTGGCTGTGAAAGTGGCAGGATTTAATAGTGATCATATTGCCACTGTTCTGGACAGTTGCTGGGCCACGCCAAATATGGACTCCAACTCCGACATCTGCTGGTACCTGATTGTTAAAGGGTAAGGGTGCTTACACATACATAGTGTTTAGTACATTTGAACGGATCTCTGTTGTGTTCTAACCCTCTGTGCAGTTCGTTAGGCAGGTGAGAATACAGAGATCATACTCAGATTCCAGAGTATCTGAGCAAGGTGGTCTTCCAAGTGATTTGAGTCTAAATTGACCTGATTACAGGAAATGAACCAAACATGGTAGTTGTTTTGGGTTGCATTTTTTTGTAAATCTGAGCTGCTAAACTCAGCTGCGAGATGCAAACTGAGCCAAAGGACAAAGCTGTAGTGCTGCAGAAATGTCATTGTTCTTGAGATCTGCACCAACAAAAAGAGAAAATAGGTGCTAGGTACAATACATATTGTTTTAATATGTTTTAAATTAGTTACAGCAGTATGCAAAAGTTTGGGCATCCCTTCACCAGATTACATATTTTGTTTGATTTTTTATTTGATTTTTGAAGTGAAAAAAGTAAACACATCCTCTGTATCAAACTATTAAAAAAATAGTAATTATGTCATGTGCAAAAGTTTGGAAAACCTACTAAAACAGCACTTAGTAACACCCCCTTTGGCATATATCATGACTTGCAAATGCTTTTTGTAGCCAGCTGGGAGTCTTTCTATTCTTGTTTTAGGAATTTTCATCCACTATTTCTTGCAGAACATTTCTAGTTCTGAGATATTCTTGTGCCATTTTGCATGTACAGCATGTTTAAGATCTACCCAGAGATTTTCACTGATATCAGTGGACAGTGAGGGCCATTCCAATATTTCAAAACTTTAGCTTGCATTTCTTGAAGTAATTCATGGTGGACTTTGAAGTATGTTCATGACCATTGTCCTGATGTAGAAGCCTCTTTTCAGCTCCAGTTTCTTGACTGACTATGTTACGTTTGCTTCCAGAATTGGTGATATTTACTGGAATCCTTTCTCCCATCTACCCATATAATGTTTCGTGTATCACTGACTGCTACACAACCCCAAAGGATAATGGAGCCACCCCCAGGCTTAACAGTTGGCAAGGTGTTTTTTCCTCAAATCCTACTCCTTTTTTCTCCCAAGATATCTTTGGTTGTTTTGCATACTTTAGACATTGCTTTTTATGATGAGGTCACAGGTAAGATTTCCTTCTGATGATTCTTTTATGCTGTCATGGACCACCATGCCACATGCCCAAACAACTACACACTCCTCAACAACTGATGCCATAATGCCTAATGGACAATGCCACTTCAGCACCACTGTTGTTTATATCCAGGAAGCATATGGCTATGAGGTGGGGTGCATTTATGAAGCACGACTGGTCGTGAATAATCACCCCAGCTACTCGCTTTGTCCATTTCAATCTGCAAAGATAAAAGTGGGCCTCTGTGATAGCACCCTGCCTGTCTGGAGAGGTTCAATTAGAGTTTTACGCACTCTCCCCATTGGACACAGCTGACTATGATCAGGTAAAAGCTGTTATCCTGGCTCACTGTCAGTTATCTTCAACAAATGCCACCTCCGAGTTCTCCAAGTGGAACTACAAGTTGGGGAGTGCACCCAGAAAACAGGTGGATTCTCTGCTTCATACCACAAAGAGATGGCTACAGCCCAAATGGCTGACACTGGAGGAAATTGCAGAGCATTTGGCTATGCACAAGTTCTTAAGGGCTCCAAAAATGCCTCAAAAATCCCAGAGAAATGGTGGAAGCATTGGCATGTGCTCTGGCTATGTTAGCAATGGGTAAAGGGGAGAAGAAGGCATTTTTCCCAGCCATCAATGCGATGGTCCCAATGGGTCTCAGGCCCAGTGGCCCCCAGTCCATTGAGGATCCCAGGACCCCAATGTGGCACCCCGTCTATGGCACACCCAGGGCTGAGTGCATGCCAATCAAACCCAATCACAGTGGACTTCCATGGACCAACAAAGGGTGACTAGCCTGCTGTGCAGTTCACACACTGACTCCCCCTTGTGCTCCAACCACAACCCTCTGGCTCAAAGGGAGTCCTGTTTGGGCTGTGCTGGATTTTGGTCACTTTAGCCCTTTAGCATGGTCACTTTAGCCCACCCATCGGTCTTTACCTGGGCCATGCAGACGTGCAAAAGCCCCTCAGTGTCCTGTGTTCATGGGGAGGTACAGGAAGTGCCTGATGTCAAGGTCAGGGTGGGGAACAAGTGATTGGCTCCTGTTATTGGATTCATGCCTCAACTGCCTTTACTTATAGGGGAGACTGGCCTGGAGTTTCTTTCTTGCCCACCCCACAGCTCGAAACCCTTAGTCACTGACCATGCCCCTTTGCAATGGATGGCAAAAGCCAAAGACAGTAATGCTTGCATGCTTGCTTGCTGGCTTCTGTCATTACAAGATTTCTTGTTCCAGTAGCAACATCAATTGGTGATCCACCACAGCAACACCAATGGCCTCTCCCAAATGTATGTGCTCTGGGCCCAGGCCTCAAGGATGTTTGTCTCAGGGGTGGGGGTGGGATTTTTTTTTACTGTGATGATGGGCCACTGTGCCACACATACAAATGACCACATGCTCCTTGCCAAATTGAGCAAAAAAAAAAGAGTGGCATGTGTAGAGAAAGGTGAGTAGTTGCTGGTGTGTTTCCAACAGTGTTTCAATGAGCTGTTCCCCCACTAACAGTCTGAGCTGAGGACCACACTGCTTACACCACTCCCACTGGGGCTTTTGAACTGTGCAGCTGTTTCTATGTGTCTGTGTTCTGCCACTCGAGGTCTTGAGTTGCTACAATGTATTTCATGTTTGTGCAAGCAGCGCATTTTTTGTATTGCTTTTAGTATGTTTGATTACATGCAGTGTGAAACCAAACTGAATAGTGAACAAAACAAAGGTATCAATTTTGATAGACTCAGAAAACAGGATAATAGGTATTAAAATGCCCTAACAGATAGCCAAGGGGCACACGCATCAGACTGGACAGGATAGATACTCATTATATGTTACTGTAAGTTATAGAAAGCAGGTGATTGTACTTTAACACATGCTGAGAATTGAAAAGTCTTGTTTCTAATAAAGAGTAACCTGCAGCTCTTATATCACATTATCCTTTTGCTCCATTTATCTTCTTTTCCTCCACAGGTGTCCTAACCCCGATGATGGTACAGTGGAGGTGCTGGAGAACGGCATCTCTACATCCAGCTACTTCTACTTCAGGATGTTCTCTTTCTCTGCTCTTGGTGATAGCATCTTCCTTCACTGTCAGGTCCACCTATGCCTGCTGGATAGTGGTAACTGTGAAATGGTGAGTTCAGAACATAGATGTAACCATTGACTGGACAGTTCTTCAACAGACCAATTAAGAAAGACAATTTAGGATGTTCAAAAGGTCTATGCAGTCGACAATTATACTGTATATCTCACTTCCTTTTACCCTCTACCCTAATGTTTCTGTCTGATTTTTTTCTCAGCGATGTGATTGAAACAGAGGATGCCAGGAACTAGAGGGGTGATACAGCTATTCCATGATCATGGGCTTCTGATTTGCTTATTCGTACTTGTACAATTTTTGTAAGAGGGCTCTGAAAAAGTATCATTTTTCTGTCTTCTGTTTAATGAAAGTGTTGTGGGGACTTAAAAAAATTACCATTTCTATTTTTTCATCAAAATTATACTATAATAATCACAACCAATGATCAAAAACTATCATAAAAATAGAATTTGTTATTTTTTAAAATCTTTTTTTTTCTCTGATCCTTGGAAATTTTGTGTGATTGTACTCTCCTGCAGTATCTTATTATTGCTAAATATCAGTGAAACTGGATCAGTCTTAAGTTGTGTCCAAATATTACATAATCTAGTTCTCTACTTCTGTTCTAATAATAAAGACTATGATGCTCACAGGAACTCGAATGGCATGTCTTCTTTTGCTTGAACTTGAAGGGGCAAGTTCTATTATGTAGAAATTTGAAGGAGACAGTTCCTCTTTTGAAGGAACTTGAAGAGGAACCCCTCTTCTTCCGGAGGGGTCCTCTTCTGCTGGTATGTAAAAGGGGCAAGGCCTCTTCCACTGCAGCTTGAAGGTGGGAAACCCCTAGATCTGGCAGGAGAAGTGGTGGGATGTAATTTTAAGGTGCATGTTCTGCTGGATACTCATTTGTGGCTCAATTCACAGAGTGAATCACATAGACAACAGAGAAGGAGTATAAAAGGCACAATGGCATGATCCACTTTCCGTTCAGCAAGTAATGAAAGTATTCTTTTGCTGCGTCATGCCACAGTCTGGGGCATGACCTATTTTTTCTGCACCAGACTGGTGTCTTACAGCTGTGCCTCTGTTAGCTTGGTTGTGGTAGTAATAGATGAATTGTTGATTGTCCGAGTCTCAGTAGGTGTACATTGTGCTGTTCCTGATGTTGTGGAAAGAGTTACATCCTCAGAAGTCTGAGCTGTGGACTGCTCTGTGAATGCATCAGGTAACACTGGGTCAGCTGGCTTTTGAGGGGCTGATTGAATTCTGGTGAGTGACATCTCCATTCCTCAGTAGCCCCAACATTGGCATGACCAACTGCATACTATCTATGCTTCAATTTGTACATCTTGTGAGTTTCTCACATCATCTTATAGACTGGGTTTCAGAGCATCCAGATGAGTATGCAGCTTTCGGCCCAGGAAAAGCATGGATGGTGACTCATTAGTTGTCCAGTGTGGAGTGTTAACAGAAACATGGCTACCCTTTGCTCAACAGTTTTTGAATCCAAGGAGGATTTCATTGCATGTTTGAGGGTTTGTACAAATGTCTCACCTTGTCTGGAATTGGGTGGATGGTATGGCGCTGAGAAATATGCTTCACATTGTTTGTTTTCAGTAATGTGGTGAACTCCTCTGATATAAATTGAGATCCATTATCACTGACAGGAACTTCTGGGGTCCCACAGTGACTGAAAGTGTTTTTCAACACTTTCTGTCCTGTCTATTGTTGTGGAGTCCAGGGCCTGTAACTCTGGCCACTTTGAATGGGCATCAACAACAACCATGTACATGTGACCCTTGCTTGGCCCTGCAAAGTCCACATGTATCCTTTGCCACAGTCTGGTGGGCCAGACCCATGGATGAAGAGGACCATAGCTTGGCATTTTCTGGATTCGTTGACAGGACTGGCAGCTTTCAGTCTGCAATTCAATATCACCATGAAGACCAGCTTACCAACGTAGCTGTATGCTATGGTCTTCATTCTGACAACACCAGTGTGCAACTGTTCAAGGACTTGTGGACGTTGCTTGGGTGGGATGATAACTATCATACCACACATGAAGCATTCCTGCTGTACAAACAATTCAGAGCACCTAGCTATGAAAGGTGACAGCTCATGATTACCAGCAATGTCTTGTTTCCTTGTATGACCAATATCAAAACTGCTGACAGACTGTTTCTCACAGCAGATCTCTGTGAAAGTCACTGGCATTGTCTCTATCTGCTTTAGGTAGAACACATGGCCACAACACTTTCCCAGTATATGTTTTCAAAATGACATTGGTTCAGTGCAGAACTAGATGGTGCAGCAACGCCTCATACTTCTCTGTAGATAAAGCACCTTCAGTGGGCACATGAGCATCAGAACTGGACCATGGAGCAATCGAAGAATGTAGTGTGGTCTGATGAATCACCTTTTCTCTTACATCATGTGGATGGCCGAGTACATGTGCGTTGCTTGCCTGGGGAAGAGATAGCACTAGGATGCACTACGGGCAGAAGGCAAGCCGGCAGAGGCAATGTTCTGCTAGGAAACATTGGGTGCTGGTATTCATGTGGATGTTACTTTGACACATACCACCTACCTAAACATTGTTGCAGACCAAGTACACCCCTTGATGGCAGCGGTATTCCCTAATGGCAGTAGCCTCTTTCAGCAGGATAATGCACCCTGCCACACTGCAAAACTTGTTCAAGAATGGTTTGAGGAACATGAGGAAGGTCTTCAAGGTTCAAGGTCTTGACTTGGCCTCCATATTCCCCAGATCTCAGTCCGATCGAGCATCTGTGGGATGTGCTGGACAAACAAGTCCAATCCATGGAGTCCCCACCTCGCCCACAGGACTTAAAGGATCTGCTGCTAATGTCTTGGTGCCAGATACCACAGCACACCTTCAGAGGTCTTGTGGAGTCCATGCCTCAAAGGGTCAGAGCTGCTTTGGTGGCACAAGGGGGACCTACACAATATTAGGCAGGTAGTTTTACTGCTATGGGTAATCAGTGTGTGTGTGTGTGTGTGTGTATGTATATATATATATATATATATATATATATATATATATATATATATATATATATATATATATATATGAATTTATCCCTATTGAGCAAGCTAGAGGCAACAGTGGCAAGGAAAAACTCCCTGAGACGATATGAGGAAGAAACCTTGAGACGAACCAGACTCAAAAGGGAACCCATCCTAATCTGGGCACTAAAGGATAGTGCAATTATAAATAAATCCCTTCTATTATTATGTACTATATGGACAAATAGTTTTTTCGCAAGAGTCCGGTTTGTTAAACCTATCCACTGCCCACTGATGGAGTCCTGAGTACAAAGCTGCTTGTGGCAACCGCAGCCCCAAAGCCACCACAGCAATAACAGTCCCAAGCCATCACAGCACAACTCCCCATATGAGATCCCCAAGCCATCTCCATGGCCCCCAAGTGGCACCATCCCCAGCAATCCCACTGAGCTTCAGGCCGTCCATGTGCATAACTAAAAGAGAGAGCCAGACCGTCACACAGACATGAGGGCACCCTGGGACATAAAGCGGCCAGCCACTCCACCGTCCACAAACCTGAGTGAACGTGTGAGAGTGAGGGGGCAACAGCGTTCAAACATCCCAGTTCACCACAACACTCTATGCCTGTGAACCCTCCAGATCTGCTCCTGTACCTAAGAAAAACTAATCACAAAAGCCTTGACTAAACAAATAAGCTTTCAGCCTAGAGTTAAACACTGAGACTGTGCCTGAGCCCCGAACACTAACTGGAAGGCTGTTCCATAACTGTGGGGCTTTGTAAGAGAAATCTCTACCCCCTGCTGCAGCCTTCACTATTGGAGTTACCAACAAATAGCCTGCACCTTTTGATCGAAGTCGGCATGGCGGATCATAAAAGACCAAAAGGTCGCTCAGGTACTGTGGCGCGAGACCATTTAGTGCTTTATAGGTCAATAAATATAGGTAAAAGCTGCACTAAAGTCAAGCACCACAAGCAAGGAGACACAACCCTGATCAGAGGCCAGTAGTAGGTCATTTACCACTTTAACCAGTGCTGTCTCTGTGTTATGATGAGGCCTAAATCCTGACTGATACATTTCATGAATGTTATTCCTATGCAGGTATGAGCATAACTGCTGTGCTACAACCTTTTCTAGGATCTTGGAGATAAAGGGGAGGTTTGATATTGGCCTATAGTTAGACAGCTGACAGGGGTCGAGCTTAGGTTTTTTAATGAGCAGTTTGATAACTGCTAGTTAAAAGATTTAGGTACATAGCCAGTGCTAAGGGAAGAATTGATTATCTTTAGAAGAGATTTGATTGTTTCTGGAAGAAACATGTAGGTAAGGGATCTAGTATACAGGTTGATGATTTTGATGATGAAATTAGTGAAATTAGTTCGGTCTCTCGAAGGGGAGTAAAATATTCTAAGCATTGATCTGATATCATTACATTATTAACTACATGGTTAGTTATAAAACTGTCTGGTTTTAAATTAATAGTCTGATTTTTACCATTGAAAAAATTCATGAAGTCATCACTGTTATATAGTGATTGTGTGCTTGTTTCTATTGTTGTCTTATTCCTAGTAAATTTTGCTGCAGTATTGAACAAGAATCTAGGATTACTTTTGTTATCTTCAATTAGGGTGGAGAGATACATTGATCTAGCAGTGCTAAGAGATTTTCCGTAGTTCAGAAGGCTCTCCTTCCATGCTGTTTGAAATACTACCAATTTAGTTTGACTTCGTTTACATTCTAGTTTTCGAGTGGTCTGTGTTAAGGTGCATGTGTGATCATTATAGCAGGGTGCTGGCTTTTTCTCTCTAATTATTTTTCTTTTAAGTGGAGCTACCTTATCTAGCAAATTGCAGAACGTTGATTCTAAGCATTCAGTTGCCTGGTCAAGTTCTTCAGGATCAGATGGTGATCCAATCATGGTTGGTAAATCTGGGAGGTTACTGATAAAACTCTGTGCAGTTGCTGACGTGAATGTACGTTTGACGTGGTAGAATGACAATTGATTATGATTATGAAATGAAAATAATTATGATTAAGATACATTTTAAATGAGATGAGATAATGATCTGAGATAACTTCAGACTGCAGAAATGCGGCTGTATTTTCTAGATTTAATCCGAATGTTAGTATTAAATCAAGAGTGTGACCACCACTATGAGTAGGCCCTATTAGATCCTGATCAACCTCTACTGAATTTAGAATGGACACAACCATTCTCAGAGGGTCTTCTGGGTTATCAAAATGAATATTAAAGTCTCCAACAATTAATGCTTTGTCTGAAGAAACAACCAGGTTAGAGATGAAATCCACAAATTCACAAAGGAATTCAGAATATGGCCCTGGGGGTTTGTAAATAATAATTAACGGAATCTGACTTAATTTTTGTGGCCACGTATGTTATTTTGGTATAAAGAACTTCAAATGCATTGAATTTATGACTAGGTTTTTGTGTGATGCCTAGATTATCATTACAAATGACTGCGACGCCTCCTCCTCTGCCAGTTAGACGGGGCTGATGTATGTAGCTGTATCCGGGAGGACTAGGTTCATTTAATGCTACAAACTCATTTGGTTTAATCCATGTTTCTGTTAAACACAGTACATTTAACTCCTGATCAGTAATAGTTTCATTAACAATAAGCGCTTTAGACGTATGAGATCTAATATTTAACAGTCCTAGTTTCAGATCAATGGTGCTGGCTGTATATTCGTTTTGATTTTATGTTAATTAGGTTACTAAAACAAACTTTCTGGGTATTTCTACATTTTTGTTTAGCTCGGGGAACAGACACAGTCTCAATACTGTGGAACCTGAGTGATGACTCAGTGCAGCTAGCATACGGTCAGTTTAGCCTGCTTGTTTGCTCCCTGGCCTCGGCTGTCACAGATTAACTAGGCCTGCTCTGAGACTATGTGCTATGCTACAAGAAATGAGAGCAGCACCTTCCTGAGTGGGATGGACACTGTCCTGCCCTAACAGACCAGCCTTGCCCTCAAAACCACTCCAATTATCTATAAAGCCCACATGGACATCCAGCAGTTCAGCGACAATAACCTGCTCTAAGCTACATCACCATGCCTCATTGGGATTGGGCCAGAGCATGCTACTGCATCTAAGCTAATCTAACATTGTCTTCGCTAATTTACACACCTCTACAATGCTACTCTTAGTAACCTCTGACTGGCGAAGGCATATATCATTAGCTCCTCCTCAAAGAATAACTATCTTTGAGAACCTGTGCTTGTCTAAGACCCTAAGATTACCTGCTATGTCCAGCGCCCTGGCTCCCGGTGCTTGGTGGAGCATTGTCAAAGAAGCTTTGACATCATAAAAGGGAAGCTCACTACGGCCCCTGTACTTGTGTATGCTAATTTCTCTTTGATTCTGGAGGTGGATGTGAGTCATGGGGATTAAGAGCAGTTTTTTCCCAGCAACAAGAAAGGAAAGTATGACCCATTGCCTATGCTAGTCTCAGTTTGAGGCCCACTGAGTGCAATATGGCTAACTATAGCTCTGTGAAATTTGAGTTTTTGGTGCTCAAGTGGGCCATGACTGAGAAGTTCTGAGAATATTTGCTGGCAGATCAGCGTTGGGCTGCACAGCTTGCTGCTTTTGACTTTGCGGTTCGATATTGATCAGGGAAAAGTAATGGGAATGCCGACACTCTTTCAAGACAACATCCAATTGAAGCAGAGTTAGTGCATCAGGGTTCACAAGCTGTTGTTATGGTTTTTCATAGCTATGTTGCTGACATGAGTGTTTTGCAGGAGTCAGATCCAGTTACTGGGGAGGTATCATCTTTTTGGAGGCGGAAGATGTTTCCCAGTTCTGGGGAGCACAGCTTCCTATGTAATCTGGCTTTCTCCGGCAGTAGGAAGGGGTTTTGTACCGCCAGGATTTTTGCCCTGATTGAAGGGAGGAGATTCAATTAATCTTGCCCTCTGCGTTAAGAGAGGATGTTCTCATGTGGTTGCTTGAGGCGCATGGACACCAGGGCATCGAACGTACAACTGAATTGGTATGCCAGCAATGCTATTGGCCAGGTATGTCTGTGGCGGTGGCTCGTTGGGGTAAGCAGTACGAATGGTGCCAGTCTGCTTAGGATGCATAGGCTATTGCCTAGTTTAATGGGGCATGTGTTGGCATCTATGCCAAATGAGATCTTGACTTTACTCTTTACTCTTCTAGTTCAGGGTTGGAAAATGTGTTGGTGATGACTGACGTCTTTACTGACGATGTATACATTGGCAGTTCCCACATGGGCAGAGACAGTGGCCCAAGTGCTAGTAATAGAGTGGTTCTGTAAGTTTGGGGTCCCTGTTTGTATATATTCGGACCAGGGCTGCAACTTTGGATCTTCACTTATTCAGCAGCTGTATAACCGGTATAAGGTGGCAGAGTCTCGTACCATACCCTATCATTCCACTGGTAACAGCCAGTGCGAATGTTTCTGTAGGATGTTGCACAACCTTATGCACACTCTGCCTCCTTCAAGTAAGAGGGATTGGGCCTCCTGTCTTCCACAGGTACTTTTTAGCTATAATACCACTCCTGGTGAGTCTCCATATTTCTTGATGTTTGGCCAAGAACCACACCTCACGGTTGATTTTTTTATTGGGTAGAGTTCAGGAGACAGTTGTAAGTGAGGTGCATGAGTGGGTTCTAGAGCACCAAACCAGGTTATGGTGGCATTTGAAGGGAGCACCTAAAGGTTGCTGTTGAGCACTGTAAGGTGCAACATGACCAACATGTGTGGGATACACCACTGGGGGAAGGTCAGCTGGTTTAGCTCCATGATTATGGTGTGAGAAGCTGTTCTAAGATCCAGGACCTGTGGAGCCCGTAGTGAATCAGGTTGTGAAGGCACTTAAGGAGGGGGATGCCGTGTGTTCCATTGCACCTGTGGATGATTTGGGTAAGGCCGAGCATGTTCATTGTTCTATGTTGAAAACTTGAGTCCGGAAGGGGTCTCCTTTGTATGAATGAAGTGGTATTGCAGAGGTCAAGGTGAGCTATGGCTGGTCGAACATTCGAACATTCACCATCTTCCACAAGCTATAGGGGAGATGGGCAATGGGTTGGTGCCATTGCCTAGGGTAGTTTTTGGAATTAAAGGGGGGTAGTTTTTTGGTTCATTGGTGGGATGACAACGCAAGAGTAGGGGTAGATAGTGGCAGCGTAGGTTATGACCGCCCTTTGCTTTTGAATTCATCATTGGTGACGTTAACTTATAAATTAGACTATCAGCTATTATTAGGGGAGTATATAGATCTGCCTTGTGCTACCTGGAATTGTATCACTGAGTCATTGCCCTTTCCTGTGTTACATTTGGTTGTCAGGAAGGTATGTTGCTAGCATTTTGGCTAATCATTTGTTTTGTGTGCTGTAGTTAGTTGTAGCTTACCTTTTAAAGAGCGGAGTTGGGGATCTTTTCTTCACTGCTGGCAATTGACTGTGGTTTGTCCATGTGCAGGTTTGAGTAATTTTTTCTTGATGTTTCATTTGTCCTTTTCTAGTGGAATCACATCATTGACACATTTTCTATGTTTTACTTCTTTTGTACTTGTTTGGATTGGACGAATCTTTGCACTTCCGGCACGTGTGTTTGCTCCCCATACTGATTTAGGTTGGATGATTCCTTTCCCTTGGGGTATGAGTGTTTTCTCCCTGTACTAATTTGGATTGGACGAACCCATACATTTCTGGTATGTATGCTGATTTATGCGTTTTTAGATGTTAGTGGAGTTCTGTTTAAATTGTAATTTTGTTTGTTTTAGGCGGACTGGACACATATTGTGTAGCAGGGCTTCCTCGTCATCAGGGTTATGGAGGAATTTCTGCATCCAAAGACGCTGCTGCTTGCCTTCGTTTGAGCTTTGTTTTGAGTTTGTCTCAGTCATCTTTCCATCTTGTTACCACTCTCAGACAGGTGGATGGGGTCATTAGTGTTGTTGTGTTGTTTTGCTAATTGTGTTTTGTTATATTAGTTTGATTGTATTTGCTTTGCGTATATTTTGTTTAAATTTTTTTGCTTGTTTGTTTCTTAACTAACATATGTACAGATGTGATCTAGGTGCAGCCTGTTTTGTTTCTGCATGTTGCCATTGATTCTGTAGGCATTGTGTAACATCTCTGAATACAGTGCATGACTTTAATTTGTTGTTTTCTGTTCGTTGTAGGACCTGAGCGCCTAAAGTAGGGGTTGGATCTTCTGGTGGCGGTATTCCATTCACTTGTGCTTTGTTGTGCTCTCAACACCCAGCTTGTGTGTGTGCATGTGTACATGTGTAAGTGGGGTGATTTCTTGCTTTGTGGGGCTGATAGTGCCCACCCTTAGCCTACTCCCTGCCAGTAGGCCTCGGCTCCTCCATTAGGATGTTCAATGCTTGTTTCTGATGTTCAGATTGCTACTGTATATCATACTTACTCTTAATGTGTGGAATATCCATGACTTGTTTTCATGGTTTGTTTCTTTTATAATTTTTTATTTTATTCTATTGGTTGTAATTTAATAAAAATTAATATTTTGGTATATCTATGTCTCCTGCCTTTCACTAGTGAAACGAACCTGTGCTGTTCTTTTTGTGACACTATATAGATCTAGTAAATTTTCCCAGAGTGAAACTCCCAGGGTGGTGTAGTCGCTGTTTTTTATTCAGCACTAGGAGTTATTCTCTTTGCCCTCGCCACCACACGTAGTTAACACTTCCAACTTACAAAAAGGAGTGACAGTGCCACCTATTGGCATAAAGAATTAACAACTGCCAAAAACTAATAATAATAATAATAATAATAATAATGATAATAATAATGATCATCATCATCACCTGTCACAAACATAACTTTAAGGGTTTTGTAGTTTACCTTGCTTAAACACATGGTACTGCAGTGAAATTTAGTGTGTTTCAGTAACAATTCAAGGTTTAGTTATAAACTATTGATGAGCAACTAATACATACAGTAGCTCATGTATTATGTAGATTAGTGAGTCAATAACCATTGTATAAAGTTTATTAAGTTAATTGAATCATTTATTGGTATTGGTTATTAATATTTTTTTTTTTACCACAGCGCAGTTGAATTTTCTAAACTGATTCGTCAGAAGGTGTCGATTAACTTTCTATAACAGCAGCTGTGACAGTAGTTCTGGCTGTGATACAGATCACAGCTTTACATTAATGCACTTGTTCTAATAAATTATTCTTTCTATCGTAACAGCTCACTCACTTGTATGGCAAACGTTCTACATAGTCTAAAAATAAACTAGTAATGCTGTTACTTATCAAAGAAAAATGTATAATTGTAATAAGACCTTGATTTAACATTTATCAAAACTTTCTCCAGTGTCATTTTTGTTTCATTAACTTCAAGAGTGAGAAAAAAGTGAGGCTGGTGAGGGAAGGAATGTTTATAGCTGCTACAACGTGATTACAGGAACTAACTTGCCTCATGAACACTTCACAACATTAAATGTAACTATAAATGGATAAAACATATGACATGCTATTTTTTAATAAATAAAAAAGTGCTGTTCATCATAATCATATAATAATTTTAATCTTTAATTTTCAAACATTACTCATGAAAAAATTTGTCCCCTAAACAAGAACAACATGAAAACAGGTAAAAGGTAATAGGTAACATTAATAGCAATGGTGTTTTATCATGTAGTAGTGTTTTACAATAAGAAGCATAAGATTCATTTTGTTAATGGAGAAACATCGAAGAGCGTAATAACATAGTTTTACAGAATTTTTGTCAGGAGGAACCTGAAATGCTCTATGTAGTGCGTACTCAGAATCCCTAACAAACATTACTTCAGACATTACATAGACTACAGGAGATAAATTAGAGAACGGTGAGCGTCGGTTCAGGAAACTCCACCAGACTGAGTGTGATTTCTCCTGATGGAGACTGCTGAGCTAAACTCTGCAGCAACGAGATGGACTGCGTCCACGCCTGGATCTCCTTGATCTGTTTCTCAGCCCAGGGCAGACTGATCTGAGAGAGAGAGAGAGAGAGAGAGAGATGAGTAGTCATTCTGACACTGTGGATTTCTTTAGCATCTGTTTTAATATAAAATAATAGTAATAATACAGGAAGTGGCACTTAAAGCAAGGAGAAAAAAAACCTTTACTTGAAATTGCATAGCAGTCACCAAAAGGCTTATTAGAAAGCATTAGCAATAACAGCAGGGATATGTGCAGTGAGTGTGTTTATGCAGTCCCTTCACTCATAACATAAAACTCCACAACTCTAAATCTGCCTTTTACACCAACCTTAGCTTTTACATTGTTACCCTAACATTAGTCCTTAGAATTTGACAACCAAGGAATAAAACTCTGTGTGCTTTTATAGGAAAATAATGAGTGTGGGGTTGTGTGATGAAGCAGAGTTACTTTTACAACCCCAAAGTTGAATATTTTCCTATAACAGCACATCCAGAAGTGTGCTTTTTCTCTATACCAACACCTTCTGACCAATCAGATTTGAGAATTCCTCTGACTCTTCACCTAAACTGACTTTTGTCTCATAAAATTTGTTTTAAACAGGTTTCATAGAAAACACACACACACACACACACACACACCATCACTGAACAGTAAAGCTCCTCAAAATTAAAAAGAGGACCTTCAGTAGTCCAATTCCATGTGGAATCTGATTTACAGCATTGCTCTCAGCAAGTGACTCGTGAACACAATGCAGTTTCTTTTTTGATTTACTCAGATTTACCTTAATAATGATGAGTTTCTTAGAAATGTCATCTCCTTCCAAAAGTTCCTCTCCAAAACAGAGTGTGATCTCAGTTTCAGGTTGTTTTCCTCCATTACGGAACTGCTCCAACTCTGAAAGTTGAAAAAAAAAAAAAAAATCAACAATGGATATTTAATGGAAAAGTAGCCGATTAATTATAAATAAGAAATAATGTTGTTGATAATTAATGACGATAGTAAAGAAAGGCACAACCAGTTAGAAATGATTCAGAAATATGGAATGAGGCTGAGAAGAAATGCCTAGCTAATTAATTATAATAAACAGACAAGCATTAGATGATTAACAAAATAATTCTACGTATAACTGGATTGGAGTAGAAATAAGAAATAATTGATCCAAGAATATGAACCTGAAGATTTCTCATCCATCGACTCTCGCCCAATGCTGCCACCTGCCTCCAGAATCTAGAGAATGCGGGATGAAATAAAGAGAACTCACCCAGCTATGAGCTAAAAACCTGTCCATTATGCAGGCTCCATGCGAAGACTGACCAGTCACTGAAGTTGCTGATCCATTTGTGTATAGATTATACTTTTTTCTGATTTGGTAATAAATCTTCCCAAAGCATTTTTGTTTAGCTAGTCAGTACTTGGATCCACAGGGCTTGGACAGCCTTGTTAAAGAGTGTTTTCCCTGTGCTAACACACCCATTTCAACTCAGGAAGGCCTGTTAATTAGCTGATTAGCTGAATCCGGTTTTAGTTGGCTGCAGGCTTTCATTCCAACCACACCCGATTCCACTTGTTTAATCAGTTCATCTTGGTCTCCAAGCAACTGTCAAGCGTGCCACGTATGCAGATAAGTTTGAAGACCCCTGGTCTAGACCTTCCTGCAGAACTTGTGCAGAGCATGAACAATAAGGAGACCAAGGATTGACCACACTAACCTAATGCTAAAGATCTCCAACTCCATAGCTAATTCCC
Source organism: Pangasianodon hypophthalmus (assembly GCF_027358585.1). NCBI lineage: Eukaryota > Metazoa > Chordata > Actinopteri > Siluriformes > Pangasiidae > Pangasianodon > Pangasianodon hypophthalmus. Next base: position 1,852,292 of record NC_069721.1, on the reverse strand, counting down.
CATCTGCATGTGCATTTGCTCATTGGGGTTACGGTTTTATCAAAAGCCAGGTACAACTGTGACAGGATTTGAGACAAATCCTGATGATAAGGTTCTTGCTTAAGGACCCAATTGTGGCAGTTTATGCTGGGATTTGAGCTCACAACAACCGCTGCATCTGTAAAAAGCCACCAGCATCGTGGGTGACCCCTCCCACCCCTTGCAGGGACTCTTCACCCTCCTGCCATCTGACAGAGGGTACCGGAGAATCTGTGCTACCACCACTTGATTCTGCAACAGTTTCTTCCCTCAACGCCTTACTCAACAGACTACTCAACACCTTACTACCTCTCAACGCTTACCTGGGCTAATCAAAGCCCTAACCCAGTATGACGCAATACCACTGCACACCTCCATTTTAAAATGCTGCATTAGACACTTCCTATTTATGAGACGCTCTTTTTTGCTGCTACATTGCTACCAATATATGTTGCTACATTTATTGCTGCAACACTACTACTTTATAGCCCACTATTGCAATAGCTTTCCCACACAACACTGTTCTGTTGTCCTGTACAGTTAACATGCACTGCACTGTGTATCAATTGTCCTGGGTATTCACTGTTCTGTGTATTTATTGTTCTGTGAACTTAATGTCTCACACTTGTTTCACACTGTTGTGTATTTGCACTTTATGTAGTCTTGTGTACTGTACTACTGTACTGTTATGTGTTCTGATGTGTACTAGCTATACAGACGAATGACAACAAAAAACACACATGACATGACTTGACTTGATCAGTAGCCCAAAGCCTTAACCACAAAGCCACAAGCTTCCAATCTGGCTGTGAAGGTTAAGCTCCTGAGGTCAGCAAACACAACGGTGGCAAGGGTTCTTAGGACCCATAGCGGGTAGTCCCCCGAACAAGGTTGTTATGACCCAATCAGACCCGGGAGGTTTCAATCACCTGTAAGCTCAATGCTTAAGCTTCAGTGCAGTGTAGTGTAGTTCATTCAAACTGCATCAGTCTATGGGCAAGACCCTTAATCCTTAAACAGCTCCATGGCCCTGACCCTAGCTTCTTTCCAACTTCCCTGGCACAATAACAACATTAATATAATGAATAATTCATGCACCCTTCACCTCATGTGCTTAACCTCCCACCCCAAAGAGTACTAATGAGACCATGAGGAAAGTCAGTTCACTGAAGCGACATTAGATCGACTTCCCCGTTTATAGTTACCTTGTTTGAAGAATTGTTTGTTAAAGATCAGCGTTGGTTTCACGCCTCTCTCCATCTTGCTCGCCGTGTTTGTGAGTGTGTGCGGTCCCCTCCAGAAAACCCGTCCCTGACAGAGACGTTTAGCGTAAACACCTCGGCTCGATGTGGTGAGAATAACGCCGCCATCCATGAACGGCAGTAGGGTGGAAATGGAACTCATCTGATTGGACGTGAGGTCGGAGGGAGGAGGAGGAAGAGGAACTCGAGGAAAACTTGAGCTGTTTATAGAGGGCGGAGCCGGCGATGGCGGGAGGAAAGCGATGCGAACGTCATCGCTCATCACATCTCTCCTCAGCACCTCCATTCCAAGGTAATAAACCCTGATGAGGAACGAGGCACATTCTAAGAGAGAGAGAAAGAAAGAGAGAGAGACAGAGAGAGAGTGAGGGATGTGTAATTGTGATAAATCAGTCAAAAAGCTGCTGAACTCGCAGATATGGAGGCTCTCCTAATGAGCGTTGCCAAAGATTCTAATAAGCAGTCTTGATTGACAGCCCACTGTCTGAGACTCTGCCTGTGATATCACTCACTCAAGTAAACAACAAAACAATCACTTATAAATGATAAATCAACGAGTATAAATGATAAATTTGTGCATTACCTCTGGTGTCTCCAGGTGGAGGGATGGTTTCTACTGTGAGGTTTAAATGTAACTCATCGATGACTGGAGACGAGACAAAAATAATCACATGTGCATCGGTGAAAACGATCCAGTGTTTAACGGACATAATCATCTCAGAGTTACTGACACACTCTGTAACTAATGATTCTCTCACCTCCGTCACTCTTTATCATATCAACACACTCTGTTTGTTCATCTGGATGAAGAGCGATGTCATTTCCTGTAGTGGCGTCAACTTCCTGCAAGACATCAAACCAGAAGAGGAAAAAAAAAAAAAAACATATTTTTTTACTGTCACCCTGTTTCATCCAGATGAAGTAAGTTAACACTAACTTTTTAACTTTTGCATGTGTGTAAGTGAAGTTCTTTTCATAATCAAGAAACGAGGAAACAGGAGGATACACAGCTCTAGATCGAGGTGCTAAATGCGCCACCTCTTCCAAAAACCAAAGAACCAAAAACACACACAAAAAAAAATAATAATGATAATTAAATAAAAATATGTACCATTAAAATCCTTGAAGAAAAGTCGATTAAAACTTGTTGAAACTCTTTGTTCCTGTTATCACTTTATAACACATTATAGCAGCTATAAACAGTCATTCCCTCACCAGCCTTTTTGAGTCTTTTTTTTCTCTCTCTTTAAGTTAAAGATAATAATAAAAAAAAAAACACAGACACAAAGCAAAGACACCGGAGACTCCTTCGAAAGTTTTTCCTTACAGAAAACTTTCATCCACCATAGACAGCCCTGTGACTGAGCCGTTATTATAGAAACGAGCACATTAATATGCACCTGTGATTTGCAGCCTCACCAGTCAGAGCTGCTGTTACAGAAAATTAATCAACACCTTCTGACCAATCAGAATCCAGAATTCATCAGTGTTGTGTTATAAAGCAAAACATCAGCATCAGTACGTCTTATTTATATCTCACCATGCTAATGCTCTGAACTGCGACAGCTGCCTCCTCCTCTTTAATCCATTTCTTTGGACTCTCTTCGTTTATCTCCGAGTTGCTCCTCCTCTTTCTGTGTTTACTCCTCTTCACGTCTTTCTCCTCTTCTTCTCTCTTCACCTCAGTCAGTCCTGTGCAGAGAACATGCTTTGCTTTGTTACACAGTAGTATATAACTGGCGATTGGTGCCCTCAGTGTGATGTGCAGTGTTGGGTTTCTGACAAATACTTATGCAAGCGCAGCTTTTATGCTTTTTATTTGTAAAAGTACATCATTTCCTCACCCCCACTTCAATACGACGGGATAATTTGTGTAGATTCATGACGTCTAATAGCAATTAAGTCCATTTCAAAATTAAAACTAATTGGTCATGTGATCATCATTAACAGTTACAGACAGGCAGGCAGATGTGTGTGGTGTCTCACCCTGCTCGTCGAGCGGGACGAGCCGATACACTTTGTAGGGCTCGGAGATGTCGAGCTGTGACCTCTCGGTGACCTCTCTGAACTCAGGACTTTTATTCAGAGCACAGCGCAGGCGTGTTTTCCATGAGGCGGGACCGGCAGGGTCATTCTCACACAGCTTCCCCTTAAACTCAGCCCACGCCTATACCACGGGTTTTACACACACACACACACACACACACACACACACAGTCACAGGCCATGTTCCAAACCACGCATCTGTATCCTGGTCGAGTTCCTATGTCTTTCTGCCAGCACATAACGATACCCGTGAAAGCAGAAGTGAAAATTATTGATGGCCAAGTACTGGAGTACTTTTAAAAATAAAAAAGCAAACTTGAGACACTAAACAGGTCTTAACTGATTGACAACTTTGGGAATAAAGTAAATAATAAACTGTAATAAATAAATAATAAACTGTAATAAAATAAAATGTAATAAATAAATAATAAACTGTAAATAAATTCAACACTGGAGAATAGAAATACACAGCACTGACGTGTGTTCCAGGTGGAATTCTGGGTCAGTGTTATGATTGTGGGGAAGAAACAAAGAAAACAGAAGGGGACCTTAAAGATAGCAGCGTCCTCATCACTGCGGAAGTCGTGTTTTGCAGCATGTTTCCACGGGATACGAAACATGGTCTTCTCATCGTCATCCCATACAAGACCGCGGTATTTCCCACTGCTCACCTGCACACACACACACACAATAAATACTGCTCCCAGTATGATAAGACTTGATAAGAAAGCAATGTTTATGCTAAGCAAAGAAAGACTAAATGTACTGACCTGCTCCACCAGCCAGGAGCGCAGTCGGCGTGTACAGCGGATTTTACCTGACGGCATCTGAAAAAACAAAAGCGAATATTAAAGTCTGCTAAAGGTTCTGCACAGACCTGCTGAAAGAGCCGGTGCTGCGCCCCTCCACGCTGAGTCAGAAAAACTGCGTGTCTTTACCGTACTTCAGCAGCAGGAATGCAGAGTCGCTCTTCATTAAACACATACGGCTTTTTATCTGGGGTTTACTTTTATCGCAGTCCTCCAGCAGCTCCGTTTAATGGAGTTATCAGAAAACTCACTGTATTTCTTCCTTAAAAGGAAAGGGGCTTTTTTATGTTTAGTCCACAGAATTCGGGATTTGGGGAAAATTTGGGGATTTTTTTTAAGTTCCATTAACTGCTGACTGTCTCACAGCTGGTGAGGAACCAAAAATAAATAAATAAATAAATAAATACGCAACATGATGATGTTACATTATCAGTGTATTAACAGAGTACAGTTACACGACACTTACTCGTCTCATTAATACCCTGTACGCTTTGGCTCTGAATTAAAGTTCATCAAACTGGAAATGAAACAACGTACACGACGTACACAAGCAACTTTCAGAAATACACATGTGCCATGTTGTCTTTGAGAAGAAAAAGTTGCAGAAGAAAGTTAAACAGAAGCCTAAAATGAGGAAAGTACAGATATCCGTTGAGATTACTATAGGTCTACAACATCTGCATTACAGCATTACAAACTTGAGATCTGCATTCGATTTAATATTTAGCAGGACAATAAACACGTAATCATCCAGTCTAAACATAACTAGCTCACCGGTGATTCAACGGAGAATAAAATAATTTCTATTGTATTCACAAAAAATATCAAATGATACTGGAATTTAATGAAAGGTGCACTCCAAAATCTATTTATTTAAAGGGTGAAACATTGAAGGATGCTTTACATGTGAACTGAGGAATGCAGTCTACTCTCCAAGATTGTTCATGAACACACTGTTTCCTTTAATAACACCCAATTTGTTCCTGAGTGGCGCAACAGAACAAGTCTGCGAGTTCCATCCATGGTCAGGAGCCAGGGAAGCTAAACTGGCTGTGCTCTCAGGGTGGGTGGGGCATACTCTCTCTCCCCTGTCAATCACAGCAACACTAGCCAATTGTGGGCATCACTGCACCCATGTATGCAGATGAGAGCAGTTGGCCATGTAGTGTATACTTCTGGCCATATAGGGTCTTTCTTTAATATTTATTTTTGGTATTTTTCCATTTTCACCCCACACCCCTCCTGAAATTCTTAAAGCCCACTTACGAGGGCGTGTCCCTCAGTTTGACTTCCTCTTTATTGGCTACCAGCTGGTGAGAAACCAATTGCCCAATTAGGATCATGCGTTTTTTCCGGTTTCTGTTTTAAAGCCAACTCGCTTCACTCAGAGCTCAGAGATATTGACGTAACAGGAGATAAAGTTTCACAAGTTTAATACAGGAGGAGAAACTGAACTGTAGATCCGGTTTTATAAGATATAACGACACTTGCCTGCTATTACAAGCATCTTATTTTAATCTATTTTGGTGGAACTGTCATATAGGGCAAATTTATTAATATATCAAGACCAAAACAATGATTTCGTGCCCTTATCGCTCCTACAACTGTCTGGTTTCCACCCAAACCATATGAGCGAGTTGCACTTATTAATATAATAATATAGTGACTGTACTTATATGTGCTCTTAATATACAGCCCCCTTTGAAAGTATTGGAACTGCAAGGCTAATTCTTTTGTTTTTGTTGTACACTGAAGACATTTGGCTTTGAGATGAATCAAAAGATGAAGATGAGATGATAAATCAGAAATTCAGCTTTCATTTCCTGATATTTAGATGTGTTAAACAACTTAGAACATGGCACCTTTTGTTTGAACCCACCCATTTTTCAAATGAGCAAAAATATTGGAACATATGCCCAGGTCTGTCCTGTTAGACTGACTGTTTAAACGTTTAATAGCTCTGAACGTCTAGTCTTGGTTTGAGCCCTGGGGTTCACCTGTGAAGACTGCATTTCTGGTTTAAAAATGATAAACAAACATGAAGACCAGAGAGCTGTCTATGGGAGAAAAACAAGCCATTTTGAAGCTAAGAAAAGAGCTAAAATCGATCAGAGTCGTGGCACAAGCATTGGGTATAGCCAATACAACAATTTGGAATGTCCTGAAAAAGAAAGAAACCACCGGTGTACTAACAACCAGACATGGAACAGGTCAGCCAAGGAAAACAACAACAGTTGATGACAACAACAGTTGATTGTGAGAGCTGTGAAGAAAAACCCAAAAACAACCTCCACATGGCAGGGGTGAAGGTATCACAATCCACTGTTTGAAGAAGACTTTGAGAGCAGAAATATAGAGGCCATACCACAAGATACAAACCCACTCATCAGCAGTAAGGATCAGAAGGCCAGATTGGAATTCGCAAAGAAATACAGAGATGAACCACAAAAGTTCTGGAGCAAATATTGAAAAGGATGAAAAAAGATGGAAAAGCCAAAGTCTAGAGAAAGAAAGGATCTCCTCATGATCCAGCACATACGAGCACATTGGTCAAGCACGGTGGAGGTAGTGTCATGGCTTGGGCTTGCATGGCTGCTTCTGGAACAGACTCACTAATCTTTACTGATGATGGAACTCATGATGGATGATGGAGCAGAATGAATTCAGAAGTCTACAGAAATATTCTGTCAGCCAATTTACAGAGAAATGCATCCAAATTAAATCAAGAAGGACGTTATCATGCAGCAAGACGATGATCTAAAACACACGGCCAACTCAACAAAGGACTTCATTGGGGAAAAAGTGGAAGGTTTTAGACTGGCCAAGTCAATTACCAGACTTTAACCCAACTGAGCAACATTTTACCTCCTGAAGAGGAGACTGAAGGGAGAAACCCCCCAAAACTAACAACAACTGAAAGAAGCTGCGCTACAAGCCTGGAAAATCATCACAAAAGAATGCAACAGTTTGGTGATTGTCAGTGGTTCACCGGCTTGCAACCAAATATTCAGTGTTCATTACTTTAAGACTATCTGTTCACCTAAAAATTGGGTGATCTGCCACCAAAGGTGCTATGTTCGAAGTTGTTTAATGCATCTAGATGTAAATGTCAGGAAATGAAAGCTGAAATTCTGATCTATTGTCTCATATTTTTCTTTTGATCTCAAACCCAAATGTCTTCAGTGTATAACAAAAACAAAAAAAAATGAGCCTTGCCATTCAAATATTTTCGGAGGAGACTGTATTTCTACACTGTTGCCTTTGATAGTTTGCTCTAATTGGTTCTACCTATAATCAGATCTACCCTGTAACTGTTCACCAAGTAATCAGATTTGTCAGTGTGCAGACGACAGTTAGTGCGGCCCAAAACGGTTGTACATGTTTGAGCCAATATGAAGATTATGGAGGGGGAATGACCCCAGACCTACCCACACACACACACACACACACACACACACAGAAAGTTGCACAACCAACACAAAAGAGCCATCTTTGATGCCCAGTTTGTTGACAGGGGAGAATGTTTTTCGAGAACATTTGATTGGAGCCAGATTAAATAAGTACAGGACGAATCATCAAATCTTTTTCGCTGTGAACCCACAAATGATAAACGACAAAAGAATGCCTACGAAAGACTTTTCTGTCATTCTTTTATACATATATATTTATATACTGTCTTAGTTGTGTCTACAATGCCAAGAGACTCGTACGAGAAGCTATAAAACACCTATTCTGATTTAGATACAAGAGCAGAACTGGAGCTAATGGATCGTAAACCGAGAGGCAAAGATACAGCAAACTTTTAAAGCATGCTGAGCACCAGAAATAGTTTTATTTACTTGAAATTCTTATCAGTTCATTAGCAATATTAAATGGCTTCTTTTATTGCCCGGAAATACGTCACAAATGCAGATACATTTACAGCTCATGAGATATGGTGAGATGTAAATGAGGAGAAAGCAGAGAGTTTAAATCAATCTACAGATCACTCCATACATGTGTAACAGTTAAAGGTGTATCACTTACACTGAGTTACAAATAAGTTATCATGTTTTATATGCAACATATAGACAGTTTTCAATGATTTGCATTCCAGAAGCAACACCAGCAAAACTAATTGCAGTCTTTATGCCATAACAACTGGGTCAATTCAGTGAAATGATTATTTCCATCACAAACATTCAAGGCTAAAGATTGATAAGATGTAACACAACACATTTAATTAAAATCTGTCACGTGAAGAGCAGTAGGGTTGATTTTAAGTTTCGTTTACCTTCAGTCGGTGAGTTTGTGCTGTTCCGTGGTGGAAGGGTGTGAGTTTCAAGGCTGTGTGTGTGTGTGTGTGTGTGTGTGTGTGAGATCTCTGCTCTGATCACAAACACACAGTACACTGCCGTTCCTGTTTCCCAGAAATCACGTGATCACTGCAAACTCGAGTTGAACTTTTTTATTCTCACCGCCAGAGGGCGACAAAAGCAATAATTAATGTAACCTGGTAACCATTTATTTAACTGTTTATTTGCCCGTGTGTTATTTATGTAATTGAATCAGTATAAATAAGGTAATTATATGAAATATATTTTAAGAAAAATAGATACATACATTATTATTTTATTCTTTTAAAATAAGGATTTAGGTATATTTAAGATAAAGGTTAAAAAAATAAATATATTTCAAATTCTACAACTCTATTTATTCTGGGTTTTTTTTTAATTGAGTTTGGGACAGACACCTAAAATGACTACATTAGAAAAAAAAATGAGAATGTCTCTCAACCACTTTGCAAATTCTTAAAGAAATATTGTGTGTGCCTCAGATGTCCTTTCGGATACCGAACTGGGTAATTCCATTCCAAGTTTGATGTCATTTAGAACTTAAAAATAAAACGTTATTAACTTTTTGATCATTTTAAATCATACTGAGTCTAAGAAAACATGCATTTAACCATTAAAAAATGTGTTAACCCATCTCATGTATCAGTCTTTTTTTTTCAAGGTTTCTTTGCTGTATTTAAATGCTCTTAAATGAGTAACAGGGTTGAGATTTTTAGCATAGGAATAGCAAATACACAAAATGCAGTTAGCTAACATCCACGCTAATGGCATGGCAAAAATAAGGACATTCAGCTTTGCTTAAATGTTTTTAAACAAATCATTTACTTACGGCAACATGGTGGCACAGTGAGTAGTGCTACAGCCTCACAGCTAGCACCAGCGTTCCTGGTTCAGTTCTGAGCTCAGGTTACTGGTCTCCCTGTGTCCATGTGGGTTTCCTCTGGGAATTCCGGTTTCCTCCCCCATCCAAAAACATGTAAGTAGGTGGATTGGGTAGACTAACTTGCTGTAAGGGTGAGTGTGTGAATGTGTGTTGAATTCTTACACCCTGTCCCCAGGGTTCTCAGGACAGACTCCGGATCCACAGTGACCCTGAACGCAATAAACCGCTTACTGAAGATTAATGAATGAAAAATGTACTTTCATTCGAGCCAAAACATTATGACTTTTTACAGAAGAAGCAAATAACTGTGATTATCTCATAACAATGGCGCATGTCAACGTCTGGATTAGGGTTGAGGCTGTTCTGGTGGCACATGGACACCTGATGGTTCATTGGTGTATAATGTAAGTAAAACAGTTATACTTTCGAACTGACCTCATCAGTCAATATCACAATATCACAATATTAAAATATTTTTTAAAAAAAAACATGAGAGAACTTGTTTTTCTTCTTCTTATAATCTTTAGGAAATTTGTTGGGCATGTGGAATATTCCAAATATTTTATAGGGGTGAATGTGAGAAGGTAACAGGGTTAATTAAAATTAAAATCTGTTCCATGTATCATATCTTTTTTTTTTTTTGTAATTATATGCTTATTTATTTTATATGGTATCAATATGTACTAAACACATTAACACATACACACTAAGACAGACAGAAATAGATTGTATCTGAAATAAACAATAACCTCAGTGCAGCTACAGGGTTTTAAGGTGCTTTTTTTTCCTTTTTTCTTTTTTTTTTTTTTTTTTTTTTTTTTTTGCATTTAAGGTGGTTTGGATTAATAACAAATACTTTACAATTTTACACATCTAATCTCAGCACTAAATTAATTTGTCTGATTCTGACATTATAACACTAACGATGCTGTGAAAGAATATGATGAATAATGACATATTACGTATCGTTTTATGGATATAAATGCATACCTTGTGTTCCCAGTCCACCTTAAGACGCAGGTGGGCGGAGCTAAAGGAAAGTGAAAGTGCAAGAGGAAACGGTCGGAAAAGTCCCGCAGCTCACCTCACTGCGCTCATCTCACAACTAATCAGACTTTTACAGCGCGAAACCCCTCCAAAATGTCCAAGTTTAAGATCAGCCGTGACAACGAGCTCAAGGTGAGATACACACACTCACACACACTCACACACACTCCCATTTCCCTGCGTCTTACAGGCTTTAATTAGCGCCAGCACACATCAGCAGGAATCTGTGGGCGGGGCTTCAGATCTTCGTGGGGACCAGAGAAACATGTCCCCATGAGGAAAGGAATAAGTGACAGGTTTGACCTTGTGGGGACATTGTGCTGGTCACAAAGATAGTGTGTGTGTGTGTGTGTGTGAGAGAGAGAGAGAGAGAGAGAGAGAGAGAGAACTTTAATAGTAAAATAAAAACTGTACATTAGGTGTGGTTTTATTTGATTATCAAAACACAGTCTCATAAGAATAGTAAGTGTGTGTGTGTGTGTGTGTGTGTGTGTGTGTGTACTTGCCCATGTGGGATTTTATACAGTGCTTTAATAATAAATAAATAAAATAAAACTAAACCTCCAGCATTTACTGAAACTAAATTAAACCTGGATTTATCCTACTAATTCATTACATCCTAATTCACACTAACACTAAACTAAACTAAACTTGGGTTTAAACTTGAAACCTGTATTAACCTTAGAGCTTAACCTTAGAGCTTTCACTTAAATGAATGTAAACTAAACTTTGGTTTAACCCCAAACCTAGACTAAAACCTAAAATAAGCTAAATCTAATCTAAATGTAAGTGAACTTACAGCTTTCATCTAACTGAAACTAAACAAAACCTTGATTTAACTTTTTACCTAAGCTCTAAGGCTTAGGCTTAATCTCTGGCTTAACTGTAAACCTACACTACAATTGTACATTTACAATTACAGATAAAACCCCAAACCCAAAATACAGCTTTAACCCAAAAATCTAAACTACAGCTTTCAAACTAAAATGAAGTTACTCAGAGCTACACTACAAACGTCCCTGAAATTAAACCTGGGTTTATTCTTCAATCTAAATTAGACCCAGATTGAACTTAAACCAGAAATGAAAACTGAATTAAACTTGGTTTTAAGCTTAAATCTAGATTACATCAGGAATGATCTCCCTTAAACGCAGGGCTAAATTAAAACTAAATCTAAATGAATGTTAGGCTTAATCTTAAACCTGAACTACACATTTCACTAAAACTCAGTCTTAAACCTAAACTTTACACTTTTTTTCCTACAATGACTAGCAGTTTTGCAATGTTTAGTTTTACTTTCTCTTGGAGCCACCACACACACACACACAGATTACAAATCGCATAACACTTTAATTAAAAGGAGTAATTGTGTTGGATTACGTTGGTTAATTATCGTGTTTTATTTTCTCTGCAGGTTCAGAACTACCGCCATTCACTGTATCAGAAGGTAGAACATCTTCAGAAAACTGACATGAAATCGCATATACATATATACCTATATTTATATTTATATTTATATTTATATTTATATTTATGCGGATGTCCTTTTCCATGCGGCGGAAATTGAATTATATTCATTTATTGTATGTGTCTCTGTAGTTATATATTTATATTTAAATATTTATTTACATTCAGGCAGAAGATCTTTTCTCTAATCATATTCCCAAGAAGATTTCGCAGCTGGACAATCTAATTCAGGTAAATACTGCTTTAATAGAAAATTTACAAAAATATGATTAGAGAACATGTATATTATATATGTAATGAATAAATGAATACTATAAAATAAAAATAAAAAATACTAAGTGACCTGTGGTGTGATGAAGCAGAGTTGCCACCACAAGTTGATTATTTTCCTATAACGGCACATCCCGATGTGTTTTATTCCTCTTACACTGCAGCAATTTATGATTACAATGATTACAATTTTCTAATTATTAAATAACATCACACTTTTTATCCATTTATAGATACATATCATGTTGTGGAACGTCCAAGGAAACACGTTAGTTCCTGTTCTCGCTTATGTTTTAGCAGCTACAAACCAGTCGTCCTTAAAGTTACAGCATTACCGCTGACTGTTACAAAGCACTGACACTGGAGACTCCTTCCATAAATGTTAAATAAACACATTTCTCAGTACAGACAACTTCACCATATCAACGATTACACACGTTTTTTTAACGTGGAGCGCCCGCCGTACAAGTCCCTGTGAACGAGCGGTTACTATAGAAACGATAACGTAGTAGAACGAGTGCATTAATATAAATCTGCGCTACTGTCAGAGCAACTGTTCTAGAAAGTTAATCAACACCTTCTGACCAATCAGAATCCAGAATTCGACAGCACTGTGGTATATAGAGTAATAATATGATAGAATGATGATGTTGTGCAATCTGATGGGACAGGAAACATTGAAAAAATCAATTATACAATAGGGTAAGTTCATACTGGTGTTGTAGCAGCAGCAGTATTAGTAGTAGGATTATATATTGTTCCAGCGTCCAGCACTCATGTTGTTTTTTTTTGTTTCAGGAGGAAGAACTGTGTGTCTCGGATCTCTCTTCCCTCCATGCACCTCTTGACATTCCCATTCCTGATCCTCCAAGCCCAGAAGAGGAGGTTAGCCTCGCTAGTATGTGTGTAGCTCATGCACTTAATTTGTTTTATGTCACTTAATTTCTCATTTTATTTTCCCCAAACAGGAAATGGAGACAGATAAGAATGAAGAAGACGAGAAGAAGAAGAAACGTAAGAAATCCCACATATCTGTAGCTCTGGATAACGTTCTCCAGGGTTTAAATGTTATTAAATCTAAATAGTTGCATGGTTTTTTTTTTCCCTTTAAAGGTCCTGTGTGTGGCTTCATCAAAGGAAATGAGAAGATCATGAAGCTGCTGGACGTGGTGAAGCCTGAAATCACGGGTCTTAAAGAGACGTGCATCACTGTGAGTCATCAGCGAAGCTCAGAAATCAACCGGATATCCAATCAGATAGGGCTGAAACATTCTGATAGGAATATTGCTTTTTAATTGGTTTGATAGTAATGCACTGTTGCAGTGTGTGTGTGGGATCTAATCACTGTCAATCAGTCTGTAAGAATTCAGCAGCAAACAGGAAGTTTTACTATAACCACATACGTAGTGCTAATTAAGGATGTCATTCATGTATCTTTATTGTGCAGGTTTCCTGCTGGATTTCACTGCTGATTCCTAAGATTGAGGACGGAAACGACTTTGGAGTCGCAATTCAGGTCTGTTCAGGTCGTTAAAACCAAAGAGTAACTAATGACGACAGAGGGCATGGGCCCTGTTCTTCGTACGTGGATTACAGAGTTGTAACTGGATTGAACTGTTGACGATTTGACGTGATCCTGGATTTTATCCGTTGTGTAAAGCTGCTGTAAGACGTCTTGACACGTGTATGTTTTCTCCCAACACATTTCCCTTTCTTTTTCCCCACTAGTCTTTTTTTTTTTTCTTAAATATATATACAGTATGTGTGTACACTGAAGTGGGTGTGGCCTAAACCGGAAGGGGTTTTCTTTCACTGGATAACACTTGGGATAAAACCCCAGATGCAGAAAATATCAACAGGGTCAGCATGGTGTGTGAATTGCGGCTCTGACAGTTCCTCAACCTCAGCTACATCACGCCAGTCTCAACTGGAGGTGTGCAGGGGAATGTTTTTTTAAATCCCACTCATGCAGATATTATTTTTGTTTCTACGTGCCTGCCAATTTAGCTGGTTCTATTTCCCCAAATAAAAACAAACAAGTAGCCAAATTTAAAGCACCACGACCCTGACCAGGCAGTTACTAAGGATGAATGAGTGAACACTCCCATGGGATTCCGGTCCTGATGCACATCTGTAGTCTCAGCCACCCGCCTTGTGAACCTTTGTGGCAAACTTTCTTTTTAGAACACATGATCTCTTCTTTCTGAATGATGTGCTTGTAATAACGGCAGTGGACAGTAAAGATACTGGATACGGTATTAAAAATTGAGTGCAGGACACAAAGTTTCCAGAGAACCAGTTGGTATTCCAATTGATTCCAGTTGAGTTGTTGTTAAAACATGACATTTATTCCATAAGGTTCCAAAGTTGTGCAGATTTTACGGGTAATCATACAGGAAGAGGCTGCATTAAAAAAAAATCTCCGGCTATCTTTTGGTCACTTTGGAGCTGTTGGGGGAAAAAAGTAATGAATGACGTCAAGCCTCGACCAATCAGATTGTAAATTTGGGGGTGAGCAAGAAAAACAAACATGGAGGACATTGCGCTGGTGAAAAGTCTCGTTAGTCAGCAAATAGAAGAAGATTTACAGGATCAATGGATATATTTTCCTGCCAGTGTTCCAAGAAGGTGTATTTATGGGACGTTCACTGTTACGTGATGTATGTACAGTATGACTAGTACATTATTGTACATTATTAATTTTTTAGTGATCCATGTTTGTTTTTTTTTCTTCAGGAGAAGATCCTGGAGCGAATTGCAGCTGTGAAAACCAAACTGGAGGGATTTCAGACCAATATTAACAAGTATAAATTAATTTACCTGTTATAGCATTATACTTAAACTGGATATAATTATATTTAGCAAAATATATAGCACTATAGTGACTGTGGTGTATGGTGTGTGTGTGTGTAGGTATTTCTCAGAGCGAGGCGACGCAGTAGCCAAAGCCTCCAAAGAAATGCATGTGGTGAGAAAAACAGCTCCATATAGTAATGTTAACTGTGCTTCATTACTTAGCCATGCTAATTATGCTAATGTGCGTGATTACAGATGGACTACCGCTCACTCGTCCACGAGAAAGATGAAGCAGCGTACTGCGAGATCCGGGTCATCTTACTCGACATCCGCGGATATTACGTCTGTATTCCATTTTTCAGCATGACAGGGTTTCATTTCTTACACGACACATTCACTTAGGTCTGTATTTTATTATATAACAACTTTTATTTCACAAAAAGAAATCTAACACACTGTGCCGGTGTGTGCAGGCGGAGCTGTATGATATCATCAGTAAGAACCTGGAGAAGGTGGTGAACCCAAAAGGAGAAGAGAAACCCTGCATGTACTGAGAGCGGGATGCATCATCCTCGCGCACCTGTCTCACTTCACACCTGTTAGGAATGCTGTTTCTATCGGATACTTCTGACCAATCAACTACACACTGTAATGACACTCGCGTCATCACAAATAAACCGTAGTGTTTGATATTAAGCCTGTGACTCCGCCTCTTTTTTTTTTTCTCGCAAAATTCGACTTCTGAAATCTGAATGAGCGTTCAACACGTCACAACATCATCAAATACACGAGCCAATCAGGTTTCAGTATGCAAATGTCTTCCATTACACAGATTTCAATTTTAATAAAATCTTTATTTCTTGCTCTGCTTTTACAACCTTTTCTGTATAAGTTCCCTTTTTTGTGAAACATCTACACAATTTTATTATTTAATTATTAAAAAAAAAAAAAAGGTTTTCACAGGTTTTAGATAAAGATTTCTGAAAGTTCCCATGAAATGCTTGGAGAGCTGTGATTGGTTCAGTATGTTCGATGTGTTTCCTTTTGAAACAGGAAGTCAGAGTGACATGGTGAAGTGCAACAAACCTGACAGTAGCTTAGCAAACTAGTTAAATAGTCGAGTTTAATAAGAGCCTTTTTGTTCCAGCTGTGGAGGATTTCTCACTGGGGGCGGGGCACACACACACTAGAGAGTACAATAAGAGATTTTTAAAAATCTGTCATAATTTTCCCAGAAGTGACGAACTATAAAATTTAAAACAAGAACATCTGCAAAACTATCGTGTTGGTGCCCGTTACACTAAGCGACAGGTACAAAAAAAATAAAAAATCAAACTGAAATTTTGAGGAAAGTTCCGACTCCACAAAAGTCTTTATTCTTTATTTATTAATAACAGAAGAGACCCGTGTTCACGGCGTAACTCAACTCTTCATTCTGACACACAATCAGACATCACACTAACTCACAGAGGACATGTTTTATACATATAAAAAAAAAAATGCATCACTCAAAACACATGACATTTCTGAAAAAAAAAAAACAAAAAAAAAAAACGACAAAAATAAAATGAAAGCTGATGTGGATCGGCTCACACTTCTGGTCCTTCTCCTCCCGGGATTAACTGTAAACACACCGTTTTATCATCAGCACCACTCCATCACATATTATACACTTTAATTACTCACAATTAATTACTGTTCTCAGTGGTAACCATCAGCTCTGACCCAAACACTCTTCCCTGATCAGTGTTCTGACTAGTACAGCAGCCATTTTAGGGCTCTGTCACAAACACTAGCTTTTAGTGTTCTTACTAAAATGTCAGCCATTTTAGGGCATTTTTCCCTAACTAGTGTTCTTACTTGAACATTGGCCCTTATAGAGCTCTGTCCTAAATGCTAGCATTCTCCTGTCATTAGTGATCTTATCAGAACCGCAGATATTTTAGGGCTTTGTCTCAAACACTAGTGTTTTTCTCCAATAAATGTTCTTACTAGTACAGCAGCCATTTTAGGGCTCTTTCCCAAAAACTAGCTTTTAGTGTTCTTACTAAAATGTCTGCCATTTAAGGTTCTTTCCCAAACACTAGTGCTCTTCCCTGATTAGTGTTCTTACTAAAATGTCGGCCATTTTAGGGCTTTTTCCCAACTTCTAGCATTTTTCCCTAACTAGTGTTCTTACTTGAACATTGGCCCCTATAGAGCTCTGTCCCAAATGCTAGCATTCTGCCCTAATTAGTGATCTTATCAAAACCGCAGACAATGTTAGGGTCACTTTAGGGCTCTGTCTCAAACGCTAGTGTTCTTTCTTAATTAATGCTCTTAGTGGAACATCAGCCGTTTTAGGGGTGTGTCTCAAATCTGGGGTTCTTCCTTAATTAACGTTCTCACTAGAACGTCAGCCATTTTAGGGCTCTGCCCCAACCTCCAGCGTCTAATCAGCACAGACTGGAATGTCAGCCCTATCAGTGGTTTTTTGGGACGCAGCCCGTAGAACCCACCATGGTGATGTTGTTCCCGTTGAGGAGAATCTGATCCAGTTTTGTTATCCGTCGTCCCTCAGGTGTGATCTCACTGGGCAACGACAAACACGCTAACAACGTGAGACAAAACTGTTTGGACAATAAAAATGAAATTTTTTTAGAAATCTGTAAATTATACGTACAACTCGGTGACGTCCTCGAGCACCATGTCTGATTACACACTGGTCAAGGACAAATCAAACAAACTAGCATGCAAAAGAACAATTAGCAAACTCATTCTCATTCAGGAGAAAGTCTGAAAGGATACTGACAAAATCATCGAACCCCAGCAAGGTTCCAACGATCTCTTTATCGTTTTTCATGACGATGTGAATTCGGGAGCCGATACATTTATCCACCAGCTCTGTAAAACAAACAAACAAAACAAACAAACAAAAACAAAACACAGTGAACAGCAGAACGAACAATCCGAACTAACAACTAGCTACTTTACGTTATGCTAGGAATGCTCGGTGGAATCTGATTGGTTGAACGTGAAAATCAATTTAACCAATCAGATTCCACCGTCTCATCCATACAGCTACTTACAGCTAAATGTGGCGATTCTGAATTTGTTTCCACTTGTATATTTCATTCAAGTTGCTTTATTCTATATAGTTTTATAAAATTTTATATATTTTGTATCTTTGCAGCAAAAAAATAAATTTTCACAATAACTTTTAAGTACTGATATTTAAGTACTTATGTAAGATAATCTAAAAAATATTGAATAGGTCAATTATTTATTTATTACAATTTATTTTTTCTAGAAAAAAGGTGATTAAAAGAAAACAAGAGTGACAAAACCAGAAAAACTGATTTTAATTTTTTTAATATCCAGATATTTCACCTCAGCTACCTGAAATAAAATCTTCTATTTATTTCTTCTTAAAAAGTAAATCAGTAAAAAAAAAACAGTCTGAAAGTGGTTTAAAGAAGCCAAATCCACACAATAAGACACATTTAAAGTCAGAATTTGAGTTTCATTATCAAGGTGTGAATAAACACTAGTTAGCTACATAAACAAGATTATTACAGATAGCTAAACATGCGTTTCCATGGTTACGTCCCAAACAGCACACTAGAGCACTACGTAGTGCGTAGTGTTACTTGTGTTTCCGCACTATTTGGACATCCGGTGTAGTGCGCTACTATGCGATTTGGGACGCAACCACTCACTTGTCCTTTGTTGGCACAAAACACGGTGAGTATAAAACATAGCTACGTGAGGATAAAATATATATTAACACCATTACACAGAGCTAACGAGTCAGATAAAATAATAACAAAGTTTATAACCGCGCTCTTACCAAGGGGTAGCAGCTGTGAGGGGTTTGAAGCCGGTGTTGCCGCCATTTTGCAAACAACGCGACCCGGAACTGGAATTGACGGAGACAAGGCGTGCACCGGAAGTAGAATTGATAAACTGTAGCCGCTTTCGATTAGTTTTTTTTTTTTAAACTTACATTAAATATTTCCATGTGAAGCAAAGCGCAAAAACGAGTAAATTAAACAAAAATAGAGTAACATAAATTAATTACTAATTTTAGTCCATATTTAAATTCATGATTCAGGGAAGGCTGATAATGTGCTAATAGTGATTACTGTGCTAAAAAGTGATTGAAGGAGTCTCCAGTGTCAGTGCTTTGTAACATTTTTTTCCCAGAGTCTTCAGGACAGCAGAGTTTTTACACTTTGCAGTTTCTGTAACATGACAAGCTGCGTTTTTATTTCTTATTAACTGCAACAGGGAGATAGGAGACAGGACGTTGATAGCTGCTATAACACAAATGAGATGTCTAAACAGGAACTAACTTATTCCTAATTTGTATAAAATGGTGTCTCTGTTATCAACATAAGAAATGAAAAAACATGTCTACAGTACGCAGCTGAAAGTTTTGTAGAAATATGACTTCTTTTGTTCATTAATTAATTAAAAAAACACCACTTTATTTTTACAGCCAGTAAAAATATAATGTAAATACGAAATCCCAAAAACTGAAAGACGAGTGTTGGAGTCATAGAAAATAATTCTTTCCAATTTATTAAGACTAAAAACTAAAATAACTGAAGGTGCATCAAAGGAACATGTAAAACAATGCTGAAATTGAAAATAAAAACAAAGACACGGCAAAATCCACTCAAACAATTAAAAAAAAAAAAACCTCTAAACAAATGAAACCACTCTTTAAAAACAAATTGTACAGCTAAACAGATGGAGCATGTGGATGTACATCGTAAAAATCAAGTAAACAGATCAGAAGGATGAAACCCAACAGTCCCAGATCACGATCAGGGCGTCCCAGGGTCAACAGTGGTGGAGCTCGACTTGCGCTGGAGCAGCCAATCAGGACGCAGAACAGCTACACAGCACATTAACGGTAGATAACATTAGCGCAGGGCTACGGTAACTGGTTAGTGAACTCCTAGTGGTGATGTCACATGATCAGATTTGACTTAAGCTCCACCCTTGGACCATTTTTAAATGAACAGTTAAATCTCATGGCTAATGGCCCACTCACATGCCAAGCTACATGCTAGCAGTCGTTACACTGCGGCCACGTAAGCAGGCCCTGTACGCTACAGCGTGAAGTGAGGGCACTTCGAAGAACGCACTTCTGTGAGTGATTTGGAGATTCTGGGACGCCGGAAAGTGGTGTAGTGACGGGAGCTTCCACTCGTGCACGCTCCACACCTTTATTCCAACGAAACACACTGTAAATCAGCCGCATGACAGCGAGTCTATCTCAGGGGTTTAATGTCTGTAGTGTGTGAGGGAGAAAGCTAACACTAGTGACGCGGACAGCTTACTGACAAAGTTGATCAATGCACGGGATTAATCATCACTTGCGACTACTAATCTGCTAGATATATCAGTTCATGTATTTATTTCTTTTGTGAATATAATTTAATATATTATTCTGTTATCTTAATATATGCAGCATTTCTGATTGGACAAATTTGACACCAGATTTTGACTCCAGACAGACAGCCATGATAGATGGAGTGAAAGAAAGAAAGGAACAGAAAATGGATGCATCGATACAGATATTGGTATCAGGTATCGGTCCGACACTGTGCTCATTTACTCCTACTCGTAAAAATGCTCCAATACCGACATCCGAGACCATGTGACACTGTGGGACGTTAAGTCTAGTGTAGGTTGTTGCACTAAGGATGCATTTCAAGCCGCCTGGTGAAACCGTTTAAACAGTATTCCTTGATAGAGCGTGCGAGGACCTCCGACCTCTGACCCGAGGACTGCGCTGTCTATTAAAGATACCGTTTAAACATCACAACATCTTAACCATAAAACTCAGCATGAGGAGAATAAACACAGTTAAATTAAATGTTCTTTGACGTCTTTGACAGATTAATACTATAATAAGTACGTTACTCGTTTTATGATCAGTATCGGAATCGACGAGTACCGAAAAACCTGCACTCATACTCATACTTGGTCTGAAATAAAAGGTACTGATGCATCCGCATATAACAGCATACAGACAGACAGACAGACAGACAGACAGACAGACTGCGCACACTGGACAGGAGAATTACAACGATATATATTTTTATATAATTTATATATATATATATATATATATATATATATATATGTATTTGACATATTAAGTCCATCCCGAACTCACGCTGACAGACGTTAAGGCCGCTGATTTCAGGTAAACACACTCAGATCAGGGTGAGGCAGCGCTAAATGCTGATTGGTCAGACAGTAAAGACACACCAGTAGGACGCGGTACACTGGAACAGTAGTGTGTTAGATCTAAGAGTACATGGAAGGATGACGGAGTGTGTGTGTGTGTGTGTGTGTGTGAGGAGAGAGGCAGTCACTGCTTGGTCGTTGTAGACTGTGGGTTCGATATTAACGCTGGCGGAGAAAGTGTTGAGAACCACGATGACATCACCGACTTGGCGCTGTTCAAGGCTCCACCCACAGACTGACCTAGAGAGAGAGAGAGAGAGCGAGAGAGAGAGAGAAAGAGAGAGAGAAACGATTAACGCTGTGTGTTTGCGTTGGAGCACCATCGGTCTGAAGAAATGGAGCCAACATGAAGTTCAGATTAGTGATTGGCTGCTGCTGACCTACAGCTCTGCCGGTTTGCACCACACTCCTGCTGGTGCTCATGACTGCGCTGCCCAGTCTCCGCCCTCTTTCGCTGTTCTGTACCGAGCTACGCAACACACACACACACACACACACACACACACAGTTACATTCATGTTTATATAGACACACACTTTTTCCACTTTAATAGGAACACCTGTACATTCATGCGGTTATCGAATAAGCCAATCATGTGGCAGAAGCGCGGGCCAAAAAAAATAAATAAATAAATAAATCACGCAGATCCAGTTCAAGAGCTTCAGTTAATGCTCACATCAAACATCAGATCTCTGTGACTTTAATTGTTGAGTGTTTCAGAAATCCTGGATCCACACCTGAGTGTAGTGAAAGCCGAGCTGATGAAACAGGTGGACGCAAATGTAAATGTAAACACACACACACACACACACAGACACAATCTCTACCTGTCCATCGGTTTGTGCTTAAACGACTGCAGATGAAATGATAGAAGAAAGAAGAGCTTCAGCAGACTCACTGTGAGAAACGCAGCTTCACGTCCGCCACGCTGTACTGACCCTGGAACGGGTGACTGCGGACACACGAGACACGCCTCCATTAATTCATCGCATCACATCACTGAGCTACAAATTCATCTCCATTTATTCATCGCATTAACGTACAGATTCTTCACGTGTGTTCAAAGCTTTGCGATTTTTTTTTCAAATGCAAAACAATTTAAAAGAATAGATAATAAAACTCTTTCTTTCTTTTTTCAATCTTTTCTGTTTTGCATCCTTCCTTTTTGCCTTTCCTTCTTCCATTTTCCTTTCCGGTTTATTCTCTCTATTCATTCTCCTTATTCTGGCTTTAATTTTACCAGCTTTTCTCTTTCTTTCGTTATCTGTATCTCTTCATTCTTTCTTTCGGTCATCTTTCTTTTTTTGACCCCTCTTTTTTTTTTTATCTTTCTCCTTCATCTCTTTTTCATCCTTCTCCCCTTTTCATCTTCTTTTAATCTTTCTTTCTCCCCTCTTCATCTTTTGTTTTCTCCCTTCGTCTCCCCCCTTTGCATTTAATTCTTTCATTCATCTTTCGTTCTTTCTCACTTCTTTTCCTCACCTCCCCTCTTTTCATTGAATTTTCTCCCTTCTTTTCACGTTTCTTTCTTTCATTCTCATCTCTTTTCATCTATTGTTCTTTCTCTCTTCTTTTCAGCATTCTTTCTCCCCTCTTTTCATTTTTCTTCTTATTTTCTCCTCTCTCTCTATCATTTTTTTCCCCCTTTCTCTCTCTCTCTCTCTGTCTCTCTCTCTCTCTCTCTCCCCTGTTTTCCCTACATTTCTTCCTTCTTTCCAGCTCTTCAGAGCACACTCTGTCCCCTAGGGACTGCACCTCTAGTTGTTATTAACAGTAGTGTTCTCTCTGTCAGTGCTGCATATAAACCAGATCCCGCTGGCGCTGATTTGGGACGCAGCCCCTCGTTCTCACCCCGGTGTGATGTCGGTGATGGCCGGGTGGTGTGTGCTGGACCACACTCTGTAGTTGTGTGTGATCCTCCAGGCGGAGACGAACGCAGAGCCGTAATCTGCCAGCAGCTTCTCGTTGTCTGCCACAGAGAGCAGTTCACACAAAGACAGCCATCAGCGATACACACACACACACACACACACACGCAGTATATAAGGGTTAAATAACTGTGTACGCAGTGTGTGTACCTTGCTGTAGTGTGGACGCTAATAGTGTGTGCATGTAGAGTGCGAACTGAGCCCGGATCCATTCGTCTCCTCCCTCCCAGCCGGTCCCGTCCAGAAACACGTCCTCGCTGTGCTCACACACACTCTTCAACAGGAAGTCGCAGAAACGCAGGTCAGCTGTGGTCAGATTGAGGACACGCCGTAACTCTGGGTCGGCGATGTGGATCGCGGCCTCCTCTACCTGTGTGCGCACACACACACACACACACACACACACATCACAAATGTGATCTATGCCATCAGGTTATTCTATTCAATCAAATTACAATGCGTGTGCGTGTGTGTGTGTGTGTGTGTGTGTGTGTGTGTCTCACGTCTACGATGGCGTCACTCAGGTGTCTCTGCTGACGGAACAGGATGTTGGTTGCTCCGGCAACGAACCCCCGAACTCTGACATCACAGAGCAGGTGATGCTGCTGAAGAGCCATGTAGGGTAAACACAGGTAACCCTACACACACACACACACACACACACACACACACACACACACACATACACACACATACACACACATACACACACACACCATACAGATATTAAGTCAGAAGAAAGTATCACATTGTTCGTTCCAGCAGCTGAAAAATCAGCAATTTTTTCCTTATCTGTCTTTCCTGCTTTGTTTCCCTCTTTTCTTTGTCTTTCCTTCCTTTTTCTTCTCTGTTTGTCTTTCTATCACTGTCTTTGTTCTAATGAAGTGATGTTTAGATTCAACAGGGCTGGGTGTGTCTAGTCTAACTGAAGCCAATTATCAATTAACTTTAGCTAACTGAGTAACTAAGAGGGCAATTACTTTTTCACACAGGGCCAGTTCCTGATAATGAAACGATGATTGAAAAACTGTATTTTGTTTTAACTCAGGTTCTCCTTGTCTGAAGTGTGAAACAATTAACTGTGACAAAAATGTAAAAATAAAAGAAGAAATCAGGAAGGGGGCAAATACTTTTTCACAGCCCTGCATGTGTGGGTACCTTGGTGAAGATGGCGGGCGGCAGGCCGCACTGGTCCTCCTCCAGCAGGGGTGTGTGTGGGTGTGTACTCTGTGTGGGTGTGTCACTCTGTGTGTGTGTGGTGGTCTGAGCAGGTGTGGCTTTGGGCTGAACAGTGATGGGCGTGTTCGACTCTGCCTCTACACACTCCGTCTGTGCACGTCTTCCTCCGTCTCCCTCCTTCTCCTCCTCCTCCTCCAGCACGCTCGGGTCCAGACTCTCCCACTCGTTATCCAGCCAATCAGGAGAGCTCGGATTCACCTTAGCACCGGTGGAGCCCTCTGATTGGTTGACTGTGGGCTCAGCGACAAACACTTCGGTGTTCCCTGTGAGGTCTACACTCTTGATGATGTCAGCACTCTCTGATTGGCTGCTTTTAGGATGATAGTGAGAGGAGTCACACAGGCCACGCTCGATCATACCTGGGCACACCCACACGCACATGCACACACACACACACACACACACACTTCATCAGCATCTGGCACTGCTACCAACATCTGGCAGCATCAAGGATGTTTAGGACAGTGGTCTTCAACCTTTTCAAGCACAAAGTCACTTTGGAAGTCAAAACCTGAACTGAGATCTAATAGTAAAGCAGTTCATCTACCAGATTCAATCATCACAGTGAGACGGTAATAGTTCAAATATCAATAAACAACAACAGGAACAGAAACACGTTAATACCGTTAATACAACTTGCACAGTCAGAGTGCACGGTTCAGATTATACAGTGTTAATACTGTGTCTCATTTAGTCAGTGTGATGGTGGGGCCTGAACTCTCTCAGTCAGTGCCTTGTAATCTGGAGCACAGGTTGAGTCTTCCAGCCTCACGCAGTCGTTCAGGTGTCTATCAGTCAGACGTGTGCGGTACTCTTATAAATCATTTATAAATCCTTGAGAATCTGATCAGAAATGTCCTGGAATAACAACTGCACTCTTCTCATGACCGTTGCTGGACCAGGCAGGACACTGTTAATTGCCATTTTTATGTCGTCGTCTTCTTAGTCCGTGAACAATCTACGTTACTAAACTTTTAAAATCTCACTGTTGGTGAACGGGCGGGGCTTCTTGTGCTTGGTCAGGAGATGGCTAACACAGAACGAAGCCTCGGAAACCTCAAATTTGAACTCTTTAATTCTTTTCTATCGTATTTTGCTCTTGGGTGGGAATGAGTCCTTGAATTTGGTGTGATGGTGCTCCAAATTACCCCTTTTCAACAACGCTAAAGCCTGGTGACGTATCAAGCAGGCAGTCTCTTCTTTCACCACTGTAAGAGCAAATTTGTTTTCCCATCAGGCATGGAAATGATATATTTACGCCTTCTTTCATTGCTCGGCCATGGTTTCCTGAACACAATTTGCTCATTGACAGTATACATATGATGTTATTGTTAGCTAGCTATGTAGTGTAACAGCAATTTGACGTGATGCAGCCGGAAACAGTTATCTAATTGTCCAGAATTAATACTTTTCTTGGGCTACTCCCCACCCGTAGCGGTATTCAAATCTAGCCAACCAGCAGATTTTTTACCTTTGCTACCTTTGCATGTTTTTTTTGTTTTTTCATTTTAAAATGTGCTGTGATCATTCAGAGTACATGGTTGCGATCCGCTAAAAATGCCTCGGAGATCGACCAGTAGTTCGAGATAAACAGGTTGACCACTACTGGTTTAGGAAGATGATTTTAAAAAATCCACACAGAATTCAGGTCATGTCAAAATAAATGCACATGTGTGAATGCCAGCAACTTCCTTCTTCTGTGTTTGGACTCACAAGACACGCCCATCTATTTCACATAACACATATTAGCATATTAGTGTGTGTGTGTGTCTCACCAGGGAACAGTGAGAGAACCGTCATCAGGGTCCCCACCAATCTGTTAACAGGAGAGACATAGAACAGCACCTACACACACACACACACACACACATTTCCCAAGTTTCATTTCACAAAGTTACATTTCATTAGACTGCACATTAGACACACATGTACTCATCTGAGAGAGACAGAGAGAGAGAGAGAGTGTGTGTGTGTGTGTGTGTGTGTGTGTGTGTGTGTGTGTGTGTGTGTGTGTGTGTGTGTGTGTGTGTGTGCAGACCTTCTTCTCCAGCAGAATCAACTTGAACAGAACCAGAACCTAAAACACACATAGTGTACTTATTATTATTATTATGATTATTATTATTAATCATATAGTGGTTATTAATTAGATGTAATAATGAGAGGTGAAGTGTGAATGTTAAAAAGGTCAGTGTTACAGTACATTAATCTGTCATCCTGTAGTCACTGGGTTACCTTGTGTTTAAAGTGCAGTATTAAATCTCGTGCAGATAAACCTGCAGAGAGAGAGAGAGAGAGAGAGAGAGAGAGAGAGACGGGAGAGAAAGTCACACTTTATGGATAGATATATAAAAGAACTGTATATAACCAGCATACATCCCTGACCAACACACATCCTTGGCCAAAGCATGTCCGGGCCATATGCTTTTGCTTCCAGGCTTTTGCTGTACACTGGAGACATTTGAATATGAGACGATAGATCAGAATTTCAGCTTTCATTTCCTGACATTTACAATCTAGATGTGTTAAGCAACTTAGAACATGGCACTTTTGCTGGCAAGACCACCCAATTTTTAGGTGAGTAAAAGTATTGGAACAGACAGCCTATTGCATATCACTTGCTTGCAATAACTGCATCAAGCTAGCGACCCACTGACATCACCTGTTGCATTCTTGTAGGCTTGTAGCTCAGCTTCTTTCAGTTGTTGTTAGTTTTGCTGTGTTTCTCCCATCAGTCTCCTCTTCAGGAGGTGAAATGCTGATCAATTAGATCTTGTGATTGACCGGTCTAAAACCTTCCACGTTTTCCCCTGATGAAGTCCTTGGTTGTGTTGGCAGTGTATTTTCGGTCATTGTCTTGCTGCATGATGAAGTTTCTTCTGAACTCATTCTGCTGATACCATCATGAGCTCCATCATCAGTAAAGATTAGTGAGTCTGTTCCAGAAGCAGCCATGCAAGCCCAAGCCATGACACTACCTCCACCGTGCTTGACCAGTGAGCTCGTATGTTTTGGATCATGAGCAGATCCTTTCTTTCTCCACACTTTGGCCTTTCCATCACTTTGGTAGAGGTTAATCTTGGTTTCAGAACTTTTGTGGCTCATTTCTGTATTTCTTTGTGAATTCCAATCTGGATTTCTGATTCTTACTGCTGATGAGTGGGTTTGCATCTTGTGGTATGGCCTCTATATTTCTGCTCCCGAAGTCTTCTTACCCAGGCTACTGTGGATGGTACCACTTAAAAATCATGAAGATGGATTAGGACTGCAATTGCTATGAACAGTTTTGCACTCAAGTCTCCATCATTGAACAGCTGATAACTTCAAAAAAAAAAAAAAAAAAAAAAAAAAAAAAAAAAAAAAAAAAAAAAAAGACTTCAAATTAAAACTGTAATGAATTCAGAAATAACTCTGACGCTTATATTCATAAGTTCCTGTTTAGACAACTGCACTTATTGACTGTATAGTATACATTTATAGAAGGGAGTTATTTGTAATCACACTATCCGGTGACACCCAGATGAGGGTAGGTTCCCTTTTTAGTCTGGTTCCTCTCAAGGTTTCTTCCTCATATCATCTCAGGGAGTTTTTCCTCACCACCGTCGCCTCTGGCTTGCTCATTAGGGATAAATTAAAAAATGTATATCCTGAATTTATATATTTCTGTAAAGCTGCTTTGTGACAATGTCCACTGTTAAATGTCCTTGGTGATGACCAATGTCCTTGGTTGACCTGTTCCATGTCTGTTCGTTAGTACATCAGAGTTTTTTTCTTTTTCAGGACATTCCAAATTGTTGTATTGGCTATGCCCAATGCTTGTGCAATGGCTCTGAATGATTTTCGCTCTTTTCTCAGCTGTAGAATGACTTGTTTTTCTCCCATTGATAGCTCTCTGGTCTTCATGTTGGTTTATCCTTTTTAACAACAAATACAGTCTTCACAGGTGAAACCCAGGACTCAAACCAAGAGCAGACATTCAGATCAATTAAATATTTAAACAATCAATCTAACAGAGCATACCTGGGCAGCAAGAAACACCTGTCGGTCACCTGTCATGTTCCAATATTTTTGATCATTTGAAAAATGGGTGGGTTCAAACAAAAGGTGCTACATTCTAAGTTGTTCAGCGCATCTAGATGTAAATATCAGGAAATGAAAGCTGAAATTCTGATCTATTGTCTCATGTTCATCTTTTGATCTCAAACCCAAATGTCTTCAGTGTACAGCAAAAACAAAGAAAATGCCTTGCTGAACCAGTATTTTTGGAAGGGAAGGGTGTGTGTCTCAGTCCAACACATATCAAAGCATGCCTTGGCCAACACGTGTTTTCAGAACCAACAAATATCCCGGGTTACGTTACAGTATATACAGCAGAAGTAAGTACACCTCTGTGCCATATCACTTAAATGTCAAAAGATTCAAAATTGTATCATCTTACAGTAATTGCATTACTTCTAAGTTGAACAGTAGGGTATTTGCTCTTATTTAAAATTATAAACTAACAGTTTAGATTTGCTAGATTAAAAATACAGGGCCCACAGTAGGAACTCAATGCAACAAAAATCAGCACACCGTTCATTACTGAGAGTCAAATCTTTTATTTTTTCAATACTTTCATATGTCCACCTCTATTTTTGATGACAGACCCAATCCTCCTCGGCATGGAGGATACCAGTGCTGCACAAATTTCTGGGGAGATGTTGTGCCATTCTTTAGAGACCATTCTTTTCAGCTGTTCTTTGCTGGAGGGGTTGTGTTGCTCTACCTTTCTTATTAAAATAGCCCAAAGGTGTTCAACTGGATTCAAGTCAGGCGACATACTTGGCCAGGTCCTAGTTTTCACTTTTTTCTTCTTTAGTAACTCTTGCGTGATTTTGGCAGTGTGCTCTGGATTGTCGGAGTGTCGGACTTGTAACCCGAAGGTTGTGGGTTCGAGTCTCAGGTCCGGGAGGGATTGTAGGTGAGGGGAGTGAATGATCAGCGCTCTCCTCCACCCTCAATACCACGACTGAGGTGAGACCCTTGAGCAAGGCACCGAACTATCAGGACTATGCCTTCACTGTGGTAGTCCTAGCCAGGTTCACACCAAACATGCTGAACCTCATCTGAGCAGAACAAATTTATCTTGTTCTCATCTGACCAGGGAATGTGCTACCAATATTTATCAGGCTTCTTTTCTTGCTCTTTAGCAAAGTTTAATCTTGCAGTTTTGTGCCAAAGAACAAGCAAGGGTTTTTTCTTGGATGCCGTTAATAGAGGTTGACGTAACGCAGTGTCCTTCATGCTGTCTGAGCTGTCACAGTAACTCAGATTTCCACTGGTAACCCCTGTGCCAAGTCTGAAGCACTTGCACGTCTGTTTTTCAGAGCTAGATTGTGCAAGTAGCACACTGTCTGTGGCGTAATTTTAGGAGGACGGCCACTGCGGCTCTGATTAATGGTACTATGGCTCGTTCTATACCTCCTGATTACTGCTGCAACTCTCGAAGTCTTCTTACCCAGGCTACTGTGGAAACCCTGAAGATGGCTTAGGACTGCAATTGCTATGAACAGTTTTGCACTCCTTGAACATCATTGAACAGTTAATAACTTAACTGACTATATAGTATACATTTACAGAAGGGAATTATTTGTAATCTCACTATCCGGTGACACCCAGATGAGGATGGGTTCCCTTTTGAGTCTGGTTCCTCTCGAGGTTTCTTCCTCATATCGTCTCAGGGAGTTTTTGCTCGCCACCATCACCTCTGGCTCGCTCATTAGGGATAAATTTATAAATTAAAAAAAATGTATATCCTGAATTTATATATTTCTGTAAAGCCGCTTTGTGACAATGTCCATCGTTAAAAGTGCTATACAAATAAAATTGAATTTAATTGAATTCTTCTAACGGTGGGTTGTGATACCTTCACCCCTGCCCTGCGGAGGTTGTTGGTGAGGTCACTGACTGTTGTTTTTGAGGTTTCCGTCGCAATATTTCGCTCATCAACTGCTGTTGTTTTCCTTGGCCTTCTCTGTGAAGTCTCACAATCAGATTTTTCAATTCCTGTGGCAGTTCTTTTCCATGTGGAGCCATGATTCAGACATGCAGATAGACACAGCCCATAGGTCCAAAACTGAGAAGGTTCTGGTCTTCATAGGCGATTTTATAACCATGTTCATGCAGTTAGGCTAACTGGAAATCACAGGTGTACTCAATTTTGCTTCAGTGAACACATGTTTTCAAACAGATGTGTTCACTTTTGTTGCACTGAGTTTCTACTTTGGGGCCTGGATTTTCAACATAGTCTTTTGAAAGTATTTGTTTATGATCATTCAAGAGGAAATTCTCTACTTGTCAACTTAGAAATAATGCAATTATTGAGAAGTGACGCAATTTTGAACCATTTGACATTTAAGTGATATTGCACAAGGGTACACTCCCTTCTGTTGTACACTGTATGTCTCAGGGCAACACACATCACTGATCAAAGCACGTCTTGGCCAACACGTGTCTCAAAATGGACCCTGGGGCAACTCATACTGCATACTGGACCAACACGAGTCTCAGCCAATGCATATCTCGGAGTACCGTCCATCCTATGCTAATGCATATCTCAGGCTAATACCTATCCTGCGCGAGCACATTGTGCCTATTGTGAGCTTTAGCGTACCATGGACTAACCCATAACTCAGGCTGGTGAGAAGCTGAAGTGTAAATAAACTGATATGTGTATGATGTAGAGATGGTGGCAGAGTGTTTACCCAGATACACCTGTGATCCCTCCAGCGTTGGGAACCGTAGAGACCCGTTCATATGATCATACAGCTCCTACACACACATAATGGGAGGAGGGAATCATGAACAATAGAGACTCACACACAAATACAAATACAGATTCGGACAGAAATGTGCACTTTACCTTCAGGATGGAGATCTGAGAGAAGTCCTTCTCCTCAAAGTAGGCATGTGTGATGAGCTGTAGCTTCGCCGCAATCAGACCGAACACCGGCTACATAAAACACGCTACGGTCAATTCCAGTCAAACAGTCTCTCTTCTAAAACAAATACTAGCAAATACAACAAAGGCTGGAGGCTAGAAGTGTTGCTCACCACTCTGCTGAGCACACACACACTCTTCTGCACCGTCTCCCTGGTGACATCAGCCTGTCTCACCTTCAGCATCTGAAACAGAAGACCGCTGTCTGTCCCGACACACCTGAGACAGGTAACCTGAGTGCACGCTACAAATTTCCCTCACACCCTGACTGTATTAAGGCTCATACAGCTAATCCTGACAGAACCCCAGCTAGCATTACACCAATTAACAGTTTTGCATTAGCTGCTATTCGCTGTTTGCAGTGCTGTTAATGAAGGATTACAGACCTTGGCTTCAATCTGTCTGTAGCAGGAAACGCCGTACACACACTTCATCTCCTCACTCAGAGGGGGCAGGAGGAAAAACACCGTGTCTGAAGGAGCAGAAAGAAGGGAAAGTAAAAAAAAAAAAAAAAAAACAACAATATCCTGTAAACACTCAACATCATCAGCTAAAATTAATTCTCCTTTCATTCAGAAGGTAAAATAATGATTATCTGAGTAAACAATTTTTACTGTTAATTTTAATGAATAAACTTCAAGTGCTCCACGGCGTTATATAGAGTTATACAGTGTATTAATGTATACGTCCACTTTAATAGGAACACCTGTACACCTGCTTATTTATGCAGTTATCTGATCAGCCAATCGTGTAGCAGCGGCACAATGCATAAAATCCTGCAGATCCAGGTCAAGAGTTTCAGTTAATGTTCACATCAAACATCAGAATGAAGCAAAAGTGAGATCTCTGTGACTTTAACCGTGGCATGGATGTTGGTGCCAGATGGGCTGGTTCATCAACAAGGTATTTCAGCCTGCACATCCTCCACACAGTGGATGTTTTTTGTTTTTCGCACCATGCTGTGTAAACTCGAGAGACTGCTGTGTGTGAAAATCCCAGGAGATCAGCAGGTTCGGAAAAACTCAAACCAGCCCACCTGGTAGCAACTACCATGGGTCAAGCTCTTGACCTGTATCTGCAGGATTTTATGCAGCGTGCTGCTGCTACATGATTGGCTGATTGGATAACTGCATAAATGTGCAGGTGTTCCTAATAAAGTGGATGGTGGTGTATATAGCAGGTTGAGTGTCTGTACCCTCCTGGTAGCTGTATTACTGCATTATACAACTTTATACAGTGTTATATATTATTATATAGTGTTATATACCGTTCTATAGTATTATATTGTGTTATACAGTATTATATAGAGCATCTTTACCCTCCTGATAGTTGTGCGCTCCGTCGGGCAGAGCGAGGAACGGCAGGTACTTCCACTGATCAGGCAACGAGTTACTGTCATGACCTTCATCACTGATGGGGGGGTACGAGAACTCCACCTACACACACACACACACACACACACACACACACACACACAGTGTCCACTTTGATATGATAAGAAAGCTTGCAATTTCTCAGTATGGCATCCAAACAAAATGGTTAGAATATCTCAAACACCTGGAACGTTTTAACACAGCGTCCAGTCAAAGCGATTGCAATGCCACAAAACAGTGTCCAATCAAAAGGCTTGGAATATCTCAACATGGCATCCAATCAGAAGGGTTGGAATGTCACAACACTGTGTCTGATCTGAATGCTTGGAATGTTACAACATCGTGCCCAATCAAAATGTCTGGATCGTCTCAAAAGTGCGTCCAATCAGAGCGCTTAGAATGCCGAAACCAGGCAGCCAATCAAAACACTTCGAATCGCCATTAACGGAGTATTAACAGAGTATTGTATTAACAGAGTAAAGGGGCGGGGCAATCCGGTGCATTAACAGAGTAAAGGGGCGGGGCAATCCGGTGCATTAACAGAGTAAAGGGGCGGGGCAATCTAGTGCATTAACAGAGTAAAGGGGCGGGGCAAGCAGGTGCATTGACAGATAAAAGGGGCAACCAGGTGCATTAACAGAGTAAAGGGGCGGGGCTAGTGGTGTCACTTATAAACTACAGGCTTATCAGTTCGTTTATTACAGCAACATCAGAAGATGAACAGCAAAATGCACGAATAAACTCACAGTAATAAAAAGAAGTGAATGTATTTTCAGGAGAAACACACACACACACACACACACACACACACACACACACACTGAACTGCAGTCTCTTGTTACACTGCAACTTTTTAAATATTGAACAACCATTAAATATTTAGATGTTCTACCACACGCTTCTTTCTCTTTCCACTGACATTTAACTTCCTTTTGCATGTGTGTTATATTCGTTTCTTTGACATTTATTTCTGAATAAAGTCTAAATAAAGACATGCAGCTTGTGTTTGATGGCTAACGTCAGATAACGCACCTGTGTTTGGCTAGCATTAGCATTAGCATTAGCTTACCTGGCAGCCCCTCTTGTGGTGGAAGCCGACCACCACGATGTGCAGCACGGCTCCTTTCACCTCGTCCTTACCGCCGGACTCCATCACGGTGTGTGTGAGAGACAAAAGCTAACTTTTACTCGCGATTAAAATAATAAAAACCGACGCTTCTGCTCGCCTCATCGATTTGCTACCGATGGACAAACACAAACAGAGGCAACTTCCGCTTCCGCCCTCGTGACCATGACGTCACTGCTGACTCATTCAGTGCTCCTGACACTTTTTTTTTTTCCATAGTACATTATGTTCTTAAGATAACTAGCATGAAGGTCACACTTCACACCACCAATGACAACCAGCCTTCAGATATAACTTACTTAATCGTTTTATATCTTAAATAATATCAGAATTTAAAAAGTTATCCACTTAAAAGATTAAAAGTTTTCTAAATTTTACTACTAAACATAGAACTACAAGCATATACGCATTAATAACAGATCTTTATTGTTCTTTTTTTCTTCTTTTTTTTAATCAATATATTTCTTTTTATACACTGACCTACATCAATACACATACCTTAGTTTCTAGATAGATGGTGTCATGAATCTACATAAAATAGTCCGTAAAACTGAAATCAGTATAGTCTACTTTTAACATGGCACAGAGCGACATTAAATTTAATATTAAAAAAAAAAGAAAAGAATATGGCACAATTGCTATTCAGCCTAGAGAAAGCTGTGCACAAAAAGTCTGTGACCGAGTAAAGAGGGGATTATACAGAGAAGCAACAAAACATGATGCTACCAGCACCATGCTTCACCAGGGGAATAGTGTTTAGTCCATGCGTTCTTAAATGGCTTTCTGCTACATACATGAGAGTGCAAAATTCACACACTTTTAACTGTGAAACAACGAAACTAACGACTCTCATCGCTGTTCATGTCGACTCTTTTGGGTGAAACGTTTGGGATTTGTTTCTTCTTTCCTAAACAGATGTAGCCAGTGCTTTTGCTCTTGCAGTGTAATTTAAGTGCTTAACAAAATGCTTTTATGGAAACGTCATTTCATCATCTGACCTGTTCGTTAGCGTGGATTTTGACGCTCGGCGTTAGGAGGCAGCGCGACACTGCTGCCTGTTGAACATGTACTGCATGTAGTCAGTGAATTACAGGAGCTGATCATCAGCATAAATAAAAAATGAAGCTCCTTAATGAATCGCAGACACAGTGGACACTGATGCAGGGATAATTACTGCATGCACATTAGTTGCAGACTCGATTATGGTAATTAGATAAAAATAAAAATAAAATAAAAACAGTGCTCTTCTTCAATAAATTAAACAATTTCGTTCTTGGCAAATTGCTGTGGTATAAGAGGAATAAAACACTTAGGTAGGTGTGCTGTTATAGGAAAACAATCGACATTAGGGTGGTCACAGTAACTCTGCTCCGTCACATCATCCAGTCACTTTTACTATCTCTCTCTCACACACACACACACACACACGAACACACACACTCACAGACACAGTGCTTATTTCTTACTTCTACTGCACTGGTCATGTCTTTTTTATTTTTAATATTTTTCACTGTTCTCATTAAACATTGCTATCTGTTTCTCTCCTTATCCATCTTTGTGAAAGGTCACTGTTTTCCTGATTCCCACCGACACTAAATAACTCAATCAACACCTTAAGAGTTTGAGGCTGTTTTAACATTTCATGCCTTGAATAAGACTTTAACGAAGTGAACATGTGGTGACTGATTTACATCTTAATGGAGCTCATTTACATTAATTAACTAGAACGGGTTGGGGGGGGGGGGGGGGGCGTAAACTTTTGCGACCTGCTGACGTAAATCCGATTTCAGCTGTATTTTAAGAATATTTTGTTTTCGATCCCAATAAAATCTTGGCCGATTTCTTTAAAAGAAGTAGTAACGTGTGTGATCTCCAAGTCAGATTACATAAAGAAGATCCTCTGACGATAGACCTGTGATGAAAGAAAATTACTAGGTTCTGCTTCCGACGTTAATCAGCGTGATCCGGAAATCAGCTCATGCACAAAAGAGCTCGAGGTAATGAGGAAATTCTGCTACTTTTGCTACTGTTCCGTCGGCGTTTCGTCATTGGCGTTGCCGTATTTGTAGCTGTCCCGTGAGTCCGGTGAGCGTCGTAGCAGAGTTCACACCCTGAGGCTTTATTAAAAAACTTTCTCAGACAGAACGTGATGCGTTTTAAAACTGTCAATCTCAGCTTGCAACCAAAGAATTCTTTTATAACGTGTGTTTTTTGTTTTTTTGGTCCAAAATTCATACAGTGTGAAGCTGAGTTTCAACCGCTGTAAAATTTAGTTTGCAATCAGAAGAAAATACACAAACACAATTCTGTTTTATAGATAAACTGCATTCAGAAACCAAAAGGGGGGCGTAAACTTTTGCACCCAGCTGTATTGCGGCGATGAATAAAGACAGAGGCGGAGTGTTTGTGAGGTGTTTAATAATAAATTAAAGGTGTGTGTGCAGTACAGTGCTGAGGGACAGGCTGAGTGTATGTCGGAACTCTACATCATCACACTCAGTAACCAGTTAAACCCCACATTACCCATAATCCCTCTGTTATAGTGGCAAAGGCTCTGATAACAAAACCATGAAACCCCCCCCAAAACACACACAAACACACACACACACACACACCCACACACACACGATCGCTCTCGAACACTATGGTAACAGTTATCTTACAGAAATGTGTGTTTCCATCAACTGCTGCACTGCAGAATATTCTGGAAAGGACTTCGTGGGCTTCGTCCCAAACGAGGTGTCACATTTCACTAATGACAACTTGCCACATTCATGGGCTGCGTCCCAAACCACAAGCCCTCATACTAAATAATGTCAAAGTGAAGACAGCTAAGTGTTTGGCAAAAAGTGTTTTTGGGCTGACGTCTCAGACGTGGGTCGCATCCCAAACCAGGTGTCACGTCATGGGCTGTGTCCCAAACCACCAAACTGGCACCATATTGAATAATGTAACAAAAAAACTACAACACCAAACGTGTTAGCTAGGTGAGTGTTTAGCAAACAAACAAACAAAAAGCTTTCCTGGACACCTTGACGACTCGGACATGGGCTGCGTCCCAAACTTTGCCTCAAAACTATTCGCCACTATAAGCACATAACATTTTCAAAGCTAGTTTTCAGCCAACCAGCAACCGCAAAGCTCCACTGTACCTTGGTTACAGATGCTGGCCATCCAGCTAGCTAGGCAGATTAGCCTTTCGGTTACCATGACGATCAGTAGGACTCATGTTTAGTTCCTGGGCTTAGTCATCTAGCAGGTAAGATTTTTAGCTTTGGGTTGTATCCCAAACTGTATCCCGCTTTACTTAATGGTGCGTCAAAACAGATTAGGATCAATGCAATGATTTAAATTGCAATAATTGAAATTAATCAATGCAACAATCACAAATTACTTATCAAAAAAAGGAAAAAACAGGGTTTATATGTTTGTAAACTGCTGTGTAAAAAATGTAAAGGCTAGCAAGGGGTCATCATCACTCGCAAATTAATGGTAGGTTTAACCCAGATTCTGAATAAAGCTGGTAAAATGTCGCTCGGAGGATACTAAACCAGATCGGAGCAGATACACAGGTGTCAGAGTGTGCGCTGTTCTGCTATGCTGCTGGTTTGGGACGCGTCCATCAGCAAAGCCAGAACACGTCATGTTTATTACGCTTCATAACGCTTACTTTACCAACACTTAGCAAATCCCGATTTGGCCAAGTGACAGGTTTACCTTGCGTGAAGAGGGGCAAGACTTAAACTGAACTCAAAGTGACATCACCACTAGCTTTTCAGCTTGTCAGTTAGACATTGTGCCTAGCATTTAATTCCACAAAATATTAGCTTAGTGTTAGCTTGCATGCCAGAGAAACTGGCTAGCTACGTAATGTTACATGGCTTTGCTGGAACACATGTCAGTTTTCAGGCTGCTGCTGGAGAACCTGGTACTTTTAGTCACTAAACATGGCCAGACGCCATCTACAAGTGTGACCTCATTGCACAAAATCAAGTTTAACAATCTCTCTGAACTTTTAAACATGTGATTCTGTCAACTAGTGCTGGGCGATTTTCGTAGCAAAGACATGTTCAAATATCACTTCAGAGAGAGATGGAATTGGTTTCAAAAGTCAGATGAGCAAGTTCATGTAAAATAAACGCTGCATTACATCGTAAGCAGTAATTCGCCGGTCACAATTACGGCATTCTGGGAAAACTGACGCCCTCATGTTCGTATTCTGTTGGCCAGGCAGCTAACTCGGATGAGCGACGTATATTTTCTTTCTCCAACAGCGAACTACACAGTCAGTGTTTTAGATTCAACAAACGAATACTTCTGCAAGTTGATTAATCGAAAGCTAATACCTGTAAATACCGTATAACTCATTTAAAGGGAAGACGTTTTTCTGTGTTTATTTCTGATGCTGTGAGCAGCCATGTTGACGTGACGAACTCGGATTTGAGAAGAACACCCCAAGCTGACTTCTCAGGTGCGGTGACGTTTCACGTCACGAAAGACGCGGTCCCTGTTTACTCTGTCGAGAAAGAACGGTTCACTTACGTTGTGCAAAAATAGTAACAGCGCCATCTATAGCAAATAGTGCAAACAACGACTACGTTTACATGCACATCAATACTCCGATATTAATCGGAATTTGGCGATATACTAAATTAATATTGAGTAAACACCGCACACGTAAACACCGCAATCCGATTTCCCGATTCAGAATAAGACAATAATTAATCAGAGATGTGCTGCATGTAAACGCCTTAATCAGAAAAGCCACTGAAAGGAGATATATGCGCAGCTCAGTCAGCTCAGCAACTCAGGTGCTAACAGATGCGTAGCTGTAGGCTGGTTATTTAGGAATGCCAACTTACAACCAAACCATGTATACAGGAATATTCCGATGCCTGTACGCGTATAAACATCGTATTCGGAAAACGGCTGCAACCCGAATATAGACCTTAAACGCAATTTGCTCTGCATGTAAACAAAGCTAATGTTTTTTTCTTTTCTTTTTTTTTTTTTTTTTTTTTTTTTTAAATGTCCTTTATTTAAAAGAACGATTGTTTGCACTATTTACTATAGTTTCCACTGTTACTATTTTTGCACATCTACATTTTCTAATACAGTTTTTTAAAAAGACTTTATAAATAAATTGCATAATTTTTCAATTGCATTATGTAAGAACAAAAAAAAAAAAAAAAAAAAAAAAAACTGTAATCGAGAATAGTTCATAAAGTTGAAAAAATATATGTATTTTTTTTCTTCAATATCGCCCAGCACTATTGTGCACCTGTTTCGGTGCAGCGACGATACTGCGATCAGAAAAGCTCATCGTATCGCTGCGTCTTCCTGCTGAGGCTGAGCCGGAGATGAAGGCTGGCAGTGGGATAACGTTAGATAACATCTAGGTAATGTGTGTTTAGCTAACGTTGCTAAACCATTCTCTTGTAGAAGTCATAATGTCAATTATTTTAACACAGAACCAAAGAAAGGCTAGTCATGATGTCACGGATAACTCTGTGATTGGTTGATTCGATTTAACCTGAAGCTCTTAAGCTCGTTAACCCCGCCCACCACAAAGCTATTGTTTAGCTGTATAAATTTGCATAACGAGCGTTTGATGGAAATATGACACCGTGAGACGAAGTACGTAAGTCCACTCAGTCCTTTAGATTCAGACACACACTTAGTGTGGTTGGTGTAGATGCAGTGAAGATCAGAGCTGACAGGTTTACCTAAAAAACATTTACATGACCGAACCTGCAGTCAAACACTGCTCGTTTAACAAAAAAAAACAATGCCACACACACACACACACACACACACAGAGACAGACTCCTGTACACGGCAGCCATATTGTGGAAGATTTGAAAGCAAGTGCATCATCATCATCATCATCAGAACCATTGAGAAATGAGAAATAGTAATAATGCATTAATGAACAGTAGAAACCAGTCTGTGGAGCGACGATGAGCTCAGCTCTACACCATCGATTGCATCATCATACATACACGTGGTCAGTGGCGACATCACAGGCGGGGGATGGGCCGTCACGGAGGACAACCCGGTTCCACAGTAAAGTCTCAAAATCGTTGAAAATTTTTTTTACACTTCCTCTACCTGCGTAACGTTAACAGATGGTTTAAATCCAAAATGGCTGCTTGTTCTGAGTACGCTTAACGCCGCAGCCCTCTCGAAGAGGTTTCCGGTCCGAGACGCGCTAAACGTGTCGGCCATCTTGAGCACCTCGCAGTCTTTTTGCCTCATGGTGGATTCAAGATGGCTGTCATTCTCTACACAGTAATTGTCCAGCCGTTTGCTACCTTGGATGTTTTTGTTTTTTTTGTTTTTTTTTTTCCCCCATTCTCATTGCTCTCCCTCCCTCAGCAAACCTGTTAAACAAAATGCTATCTGCTTTACGCTACACATCCGGGCCATCTTGGATGTTTGTTTACCTTTTCTCTTCACCTCACAAATAAGTTAAACATCACGGGGTGGATTAAAGATGGATGCCGTGAGTACTCGTTCCTTGTTAAAAACAGAACACATCGGATTCCCTGGCCGTCTTTTACAGTTCTCAGCCTGTTAGCGTTTCTCCTCGAGCATGCTCACTAACACAGCTGCGCGCTAATTACTTTGGACATCATTAATGCTTTTAAAGGTTTTAACCTCATTCAGTTAGTCACCTCAGAAACAAAGGCTCTGATCTGACATGCCCACCCTTTACTAAAAGGTAAACATCAAAATGTTTCAAAATGGCCGCTGTTTCTGTACATGTCTCTAAGTTCAGATTGGCCACCATTTAGAGCAGCCGCTGCAGTCTTTCGGTCCAGATTTAAAAATGGCCGCTGTTTCTTTATAAATCTGGCAACTCTAGAGTTTCTCCATCCGTGCTAAACTCTTCCTCATCGTCAGGTGGGAATGGGCATGCTGGTGGTTTCCACGGCAACTCAGTGAGGCAGGATGGGTAGAGCTTGGCAACGGCAAGGCGTAAGCGATTGCCGAGACGACCTAGGGCACGGTGGGGAATGGGCTGGGGGCGGAGCCACCGCTCTCGTGTTGCATCATAACGTATTAGCGCGTAGCCTCCATGACGTTCGCGCACAAACACGCATAACGTATCGAACAGAACCACAGCCCGCACGCACACCTCTGATACAGCTGCACCATCGCCATCGGCAACAGGCACCGCAGCAATCGTGCGCCATTCGTCCCTACTTGTATCGTAAATCTCCATAGCGCTGTCTCCTCCTCCGCTAACATAGAAAATGAGGTCACCAAGAACAGCAGCAGTGGCAGTGCCTGAAAAAAAGGAGGCGGAGCCTAAACAGCTTCTTCTTCTCTGCGCCATTATTTCTGTCCAGACGTCATTACGCGGCGAATAGCAAAACATAGCATCGTGGATAATGATATAAACGCGGTCGTTAACAGCTACGGCGGCCATGTTGTTTTGGCTCAAGGAGCTATGTGTTGGCATTGGGCTTGTCGCACTCCATTCATCTCTTCTGCGATCGTAACATTCCATTGTGACATCATCGTCATGGCTTCCACCCATGTCATCGTAGCCGCCTCCTCCGATGGCATAGACAAATCCGTGGCAGAAGACGAGTGTGGGGCGTGTGCGTGCGGTCAACATGGCTGCTTTTGCCACCCATGCGTTCTGCTGTGCATCCAACCAATAGAAACTCTGGACTGCCTTCCATTTGCCATTTTTCACTGGCTGTTCGCCTCCAGCAACAAATACATCATTATCGGGTGTGACAAGGATTCCAAATCTGCGCAAGTCATCCGGAGGGCTCGTTAGCTTGTACACTTTTTCAGCTTGAGGGCTGTAGCATGTAATCGAGCGCTGTGAATCATCGTTACTGCTAGGCAAGTGATGTAAAGGTAAATCGTCGTCGTTATTATTGCTAGGTGAGCGTCGCAAATGCAAATTGTTAAATTCGCTCGGAGGGCGATGAAAGTCATGATTGCTGTAATCGCTTGATGAATCGGTGTCCACAAAAATGAGCATTTCCTCTTTTGTCATGCCCAATCGTGGCTTAAAGAACTTGGGCATGGATTTGTACAGTCCCTGTATGACGATGGACTTGTGATTTTGCGGTAAGCCACGAAACCAAGCGCGCTGCGTGATCTCGGCCAAGGCATCAACGCGCACAAGGCTAAGCACAGCTGACAGGTGACGCTCTCGGTGTGCAGCATCGTGCTCAAGCCACAGCGCGGCTGCCTGTCGCACGGTCTCTTCGCGCTCTACGTCCAGTGCATCGCTGCCCAGCAGTTCCAGCAGCAGGGTGTGAGAGAGCTGAAGGAAGGCCTCGCCTCGACACACATGTCGAAAGTTCAGTTCCACCACGCGCTGGGCACTGCGCTTCAGCTCAGCGCAGCCAAACGCATCAGCCAAACTCAGGATACGCACACAGTTCTCCACCGAGAGCGAGCGCAGGAGAAAGTCCCGGCAAGCACACACCACGCCATCCACCTTAGAGACAGAAACAGGATACAGAGAGAGTATGCTTAATTCATGTGTACGGATTTTATGTAACAAATAGTTGAATAAGAAACAACGTAATTCATTCACTAAATAAACCACAAATGACCTAGAAAAGTCACCAGAGCAGACAATAGCTAGGTAAGTAACCAACCCAGGCAGTCCCTAGACAAGTAATGAGGTCGGACAGTACCTAGGTAAGTAGTCGAGTCAGGTAGTCCCTAGGCAAATAAACAGAGCAGACACTTCCTAGTTAAGTAATCAAAACAGACCGTCTGTAGACAAGCAACCAGGGCAGACAGGCAAGTAATCAGAACAAACACTCCGTAGGCAAGTGACCAGGTCAGACAGGCCTTAGCTAATTAACCAAGTCAGACAATCCCTGCGTAAGTACCCAGACCAGACAGTCCCTAGGCAAGTAACCAGATCATATAGTCCTTAGATAAGTAACCAAGCCAGACAGTCCTGAGGTACTAAACCAGACATACAAGTAATCAGAACAGGCAGTCCCAGACGTCTGAAACAGACGTTTCTTTATGGAATTGAGTGTGGCAGTGCACAAGCATATCAATTTAGCATGTATGGGATTTATCAATGGCCACTGCGTACAGCTGCACGTACAAGTCTGATAAATTCCAGTTTTCTTGTGCGTATGAGAGGCTCTTATGCACAAATTTAGTACTTGTTTCACGCACGCTTTGAAAAATGAGACCCCAGTTCTGACAGTTCCTAGTTAAGTAACCAAGCCAGGTAAGTCCCTAGGTAAGTAGGCAGAACAGACAGTCTCTATGTAAATAACCAGATCAGACAGACCCTAGGTAAGCAACCAAGTCACACAGTCCCGAGGTGACTAACCAGTACAGACTGTCCTGAAGCAAGTAACTAGAACAGTCCCTAAGCAAACAACCAGCACAGACCATCCCTAGGCAAGTACTGGAACAGACAATTAATAAGTCATTCACTTGAAATATGATGTCAGATAATTAAAAGATAAGGCTCCAAGTCAGTCAGCCATGAAGTACCTCAATAAGAGTCATTCGCTAAGTAACAAAGACAGTCTGTTAGCACGATAACTGACCAGGTTAGTCAGTCACTGGGTAAGTAACTGTGTGTGTGTTGTACCTGTAGAAAGCAAGCTGTTTCATACAGTAACTCCACTGTACTGTGTGTAATTTCCAGGTTTCCTGTGTAAGCATATGCAATGATGGTCTGCAGTGT